>NW_007360324.1:3324306-3333844 GCF_000271585.1 Trametes versicolor FP-101664 SS1
GAACGCGGAGGGTGAGCAGGGCGCGACCGTACGTTTTATTGGCGCGTATGATCTCGTGGCTGGCAGACGCAGCGGTCCCGGTCATTGTCCTCACGTAGTGATCCCTGAGCGCTCCTGGATCTATGGTGTTCATCAAGGACTCTAATCTGTCGAAGAAAACACGTCGTTAGAAGTCTGCACACAGGTCGCCAAGCTACGGAAATGGACCTACTCGCCGTCGACGCGGCCATCGACAGTGACCCAGCACCCCACATCATCGGCGTGTGCGTGCGCAAAGATGGGATGGTGCGGGAAGCGCTCCTCGGGGTTGGGCTCGTATTGGAACGCCATGGTGTTTGGGAGACGTGCGAAACCCTTGCACTCGTCTTTGTGGCCCGCGCGGAAATCTGCACGCTGACAGTCCGTGTCGCAGTAGCGCGCCGCTCTACAGATCATGAGAGTTAGCGTAAGTTCAGTAATGACAATGAGTATTTGACCCACTTGCAGTGAGAGCATGTCTGCAGCGGCTTTCTTTGACTGCCTCGTTTGTCGCAGTACGAACAGTGCGTTTTCGCAACATGTTCCTCCTTCCTCTTATTGTCCCAGATCCGCCTAATGCGCTCAAACGCCAAGTCATTCACCGACGGCTCCTTTTCCTCAGAAGCCGGTACGGTGTTGGCGTGAGTTTCGTCCATTGCGCGGGTCTGTATATGATGGCGGAGGATTGGCGAGAAACAGTACCGTCGTTGAAGCACGGTTAGAAAAAGAAAGCCACAAAATGAAATGGCCTCGTTGGCGGGAAGCGGGAGAAGCGGAGACACCGGCGCCTGTATCTCGGCAGCTACTTGTCGGTGTTCCACCACTCAACGTGCACCACAGTACCTTTGCACGCTGACTACATGCCTCGCGGAGATGAAAACAGCGGTCAGCGACAAGAAAACGCCTCATCCGGAGAGGCAGAATCGACATACCTACTGGATCCTATATCGCAACTAATCGGACTGACCACTGGTCGGCACATCAGGAGTGCGCGGCCTTACGTCCACCGGAGACCGGACCAGGTCAGCGACTAACGTATCGTTCAACATGAAGTCGCACAAATACTAACCACACGATCTCCACAGATAACTCGTCGCTTTACGCGCCGAGACTTGGAGTTGATCATGCTCCTATCCATCCAAGCTGGTCTGTTCTCCGACGCACACCCTGGAGAGGCGACGGGGCCTGAGGAATGGCGCGAACATGTCTCTGGGCGCGCTCCGGGGCCTATCAATGAAGAGCGGTGTATGTTATTCCTCGCGACGACCCACAACATGTTGCGGCGAAGTAGCGGCTGGTGGGAGCAGTTGATTCGAGCCGGCGCATCCGCCGAAGCCATGTCCATTGTGCTGGAGGTCGCTAGCTATGAGCGGCACCAACATAACGGACGGAACAGCACTGAGGAGCCATCCGCGACGGGCAGTCAGTGACGATGTCGCTCGCCCAGTATACGACGACAACGGTAAGCACTTGCATGCCGCATCGTGAGCTCAACCATGATCCCTTCTACGATATAGGATGGCCATACGCTGCACTTGACCATGTGCTTGCTGTTGAGAGCGTCGACCTGTGCTCTCTGTTGAAGGTGTCGATGTCACTGGTGGGTGTAAATGTTCCCTCATACTACGACAATCACACTAATTTCCGTGCAATTCATTGTAGCTGTTTCGTTGTACGGTACGGGGGTACGGAGAGTTATCACCGCAATGCTACTTACTTGACTCTGTCTCCGTCTATCGTGTACATTAAGTATCCATAAACCATGCAGCCTGTTAGTTATCTGCCAACCCGTGAATGAAATGTGTCTGTGCCGCGTTCGGAAACAGCGGCCCACTCGCGAAACAGCACATCTGGGCAGTTTCGCAACCCTACAACAGCGCCCGCCCGCCGACTTTGTGCTTCAGCTAACCTGTGCACGGGTGGTAGGTCACATATGTACGCCGTGATATGGTCGCGAAACACCACATGTGTGCTGTTTCGCGGTGTCGGTCGATATATCAGGGCGCGAAACACCACACGTGTGGTGTTTCGCGGTGTGCCGTCGTCTGTCAGGCTGCGAACGGTCGATATATCAGGGCGCGAAACACCACACGTGTGGTGTTTCGCGGTGTGCCGTCCTCTATCAGGCTGCGAAACAGCACATGTGTGCTGTTTCGCGGGATATGTTCGGCGATCTGGGTGAATGTCTCCGTGTGCGATGTCCCTATATGTGGCGTTAAGTCCCAACATAACATAGGGTTCGAGGAAAATAAATGTCTTTATTGCTGGTCATGCAATCTCATAGTAGCCTGCCGCCTTGCGCTCGATTGGACCGTCAACAAACACGTATTCGTTCATTCTATATGATTACATTGTCCGCTGATTCCACAATGTTCCCGAAACGCTCCAATATCCCTCACATCCCGTCGACGCGTTGTCCAGCGGGTGCAATTCAACCTCGCGGTCCTCGTGGTCCTCGCGGTCCTCCCGGAATCGTCAGTTGCTGGTGGGCTCTGCTCTGCAAGGCGTTCGTCTGTGTGAGCAGAGGATAATACTGTGAATATGTGTACGCACTGACGGCAGATAGGAGCACTTGTCCGAAGTCATCGTTGTCTAGGCTTGTTCAGGGGGCCCCTGCGGCAACACGCGCCATGCTTCATCAATGGTCACCTCCGTCATCGTCGTGAGGAAGCACCCGGCCGACTTGAGTGCCTGCAAGGTCTCCCGCCAATTGTTCGCCCGCCGCATCATCCCGCGGAAGGAATCCAGCATCAACGCCGCGCGGTCCTCGTTCATAGGCCCCATCTGCGAAAGCTCGGGACGATTACGCCTTTCTTGCCTCCCATTCTCCTGACCAGAGGGGCGTGGCAAGACCAGCCCTTCCTCGATGGACAGGAGCATAATCACTTCGATCTCGTGACGCGTGAAGCGGCGCTCAACCTGAATCAAACATGACCGGTTAGTGCGCTCTCACTTTCTACTACCGCGCTGCTCACTTACCTCACTGGGACGGTGCGGAACGTCGTCAGGCACGTCGTCGAGGCGCAGTCCGGTCGCCGCCTCGAAGATCTGTGCGACGGTATCTTCCATGGGAGTTGTTGGCCTGCGTTCACCTCTCTGTCGGTGGCGTCGTCGGGGGCGGCTTCCGTGAGGCATGTTGTGAACAAGATATACGGTGATGGGCGGTAGGACGTGGAAGAGCCTAAGTGAGTATCGTGATCCACCGCAGCAGCTGTTCATCTCTAAGCGCCGTCGAACTGCATTTGGCAGTCGTCGCACGAAGTTCGCTTCTCCCGCTGCACGCGACGCGGTTCCTCTGTTTTGCGGCGGTCTGTTTTGACTCCCACTCCACCACTACACTCGTTAGCAATATGGAGTCTATCAGCACCGAAGGCGCGTTGAGAATAAGCTCCGATTCAAGCTTAAGCGTCGATGCACTGAAGCTCAGCTTTGACAAGAGAAAGGAGCGGGAGCACTATGAAAAAACGCACTGCTCGTTTTGCGGGACAGACGGTGGGAGTGCCCCCTTAAAAAGCTGTTCTCACTGCAAGTATGTTTTGATCGTTCTGTACATACATGAGCTATTACTAATTGCTTGCCTTCCAACTGTAGAGCCGCGCGTTACTGCGACCGCGCCTGCCAGCTCGCCGCGTTCAGGGCAGGCCACAAAGACGAATGCGTCAATTTCAAGCAGCCTCCTACAACGATGGCATTCCAACCTCAGGTCGACACCGATGCAGAGTTTCCTCTCCACCCGCTCTTTGCGCACGCCCACGAACAAAGCGTCGGCTGTTGGGTTTCCATCGACGGCCGCATTGATTGCGAGTACGTCGAGCTTTATGTGGTCGTAAGTTGTAACCACGTGCTGACCGCATGACTTTGTAGGTTGCAACAATTGACGGACAGCCTCGATCCATATACGACAATGCACCGGTACATTCGCACAATGTGTGGGCCGGTTGCAGCGGCCAGCCGCCAGACCATACGCGCCTACAAGGCTTGCGCGCGAAGCCTCCTCACCCTTCGCGTCCTCGTACAGAACCGGCGTAAGGACAAAACCCCTATTTTGGTGTTTGCTTCGCGAGCACAAGTCCTCTGCCTGGCGCCTTCGACAGATGCAGTTCAAAACGGAACAGCTGAATGCGACAACCTTGTGGCGTTCTCGCAGGACGAGTGAGTATCGCTATCATTTTACCGTTTGGCACATACAGCGACTGAGACTGACTATACGTGTTTTCTACAGTGTGCCGCGCGTCGCCATGGGGGTCGCTCACGACCCGTGGGATCATGTTCCCCGGTTGTCTATCGTTCAAATAAACACCAATGAGGTACGCAGCGTCGCTCCGCACTCAGTGAACTTGGCTCATCTTGCGTTTCTAGTTTGTGTCGTCCGCACCTCTTCCCAAACAGGTCAAGGACGCGGATCAGGGAACTATCCTCCTTTCTACGGGAGACTTTGTTGTCTTACAACTGCAGTTCCGCCTCGGCAACGATGGGACGATCTCCAAGGAATGGGACGCCCTCGGCACTATCGAGGCCATCTTCCTTCCTTATGTACCTTGGAACGGCGTCCCCGCAATTACTCAATTGCCTCCCTTGCTGCCCACCGTCCAATCCCCCACGTCCGTGTGCGGTATCCCTGCGATTGGACATCTACTACGTGTACCACTCGACCAGGAAGCCGTTCGGCATTATTTTGCGGACTTTTGGCAACATGGTAAGGAGGTCTACATGCGTACCCACTTCGGCGCCGTGCGTGCAGATCTGACCCATCGAACCGAGTCTGCTATGATGATGATGGGCGACAGACTCCTTCGGGGAATTGTCCAGAGTCGTAATTTGGTTCCCCTCGTTCAACGCCTGCGCGAGGCTGGTATGTACGATACTGCTGCGAAGTTCTGCGAAGAATCGTGACTCCGTCCTCCGTCAACTACGTCTCTCTCATATGCTGTATATATACCACTTGCATTCCGTATACGCTGTACCACTACCGAGCATATATCAAACACTGTGGACGTTTGATATACCGTGCATGACCGCTCGACTACTGAGTTTGATATACCGCCAGTGTACCACTGGTGGAGAACTTGAGTACGGCCTCGTCCACCGGGCCGTGTACCCCAGCGAAACAGCACACGTGTGCAGTTTCGCAACTGGCCTGACCGCTGTACGCCGCGAAACCCCACACGTGTGGTGTTTCGCGCATGGTCACTCTGCGCACTACCGCGAAACTGCACACGTGTGGTGTTTCGCGCATGGTCACTCTGCGCACGACCGCGAAACTGCACACGTGTGGTGTTTTGCGCATGGTCACTCTGCGCACGACCGCGAAACTGCACACATGTGCTGTTTCGCGGACTGCTTCCGGAGGGCGGAGGGTGTTTTGCACTACGTTCGGCGTCCGTGTATGCCATATGTACAAACGACTGCGATGTATTTCAAGCGGTACATGGTTTCGTTCGTCGGTCTACGCCGTCGCGTTAGTTGCGCACTACAAATTTGTCGAGCAGGCTTTCCAAACCGGCGTCGGAGATGCGCTGGATCAACGCGCGAATGTTACCAGCACGTGAGATGTCCCCAATCATCTCCATCACCAGCGTGTTCATGATAGCGTCCATTCTGCCCACAATGTCGGCGCGGCCTGGGCCAAAGTGGCTCTCTATGTAAGCTTCCTCGCCGAGCTCCATTAAGTCAGAAAAGTAGTCCTTTACGGCACTTTGGTCGATCCCCGCGCGGAGTAGCCTCCCGAGCGCCGGCGTAGCATCCGCAGGAGCCCGTGATTGGACGGTCGGCAGCGTGCTGGAAAGGGACGTCGGCTGTTCTACCCCATCCCACGGCAGCCAAGGGACGAAAATCGCCTCCAGGGCGCTGAGCGCCTGCCAGTCTGTGGAGATAGTCTCACCATCACCGACGCGGAATTGTAGGTGGAAGACGACAAAGTCGCCCGTGTTCAGAAGCACGATACCGTCGCTGGCGTCCTTGATTTGTGTTCGGAGCGGAGCATCGTTCACCAGCTATGAAATACCTGGCGTGAGCCGTTTCGGCGAGCGATGCATACATCCGCTTACCTACCTCGACGTTGTTGAACTGCCGGATAGACAGCCGGGGGACCTTGTACCAAGGGTCACGGGCAACGCCGATAGCCACACGCGGCGCACTACACAAAGTGGACGTGATCAGTGATTGTGCTGTAGCCCACACATTGCCATTGTCGACTTACTTGTCCAGGTTGAAGGTCGCAATGCCGTTGTACTCGTGTTGCCCCGCTCCCCGCTGCACTGCGGCGGTCGAGGATGGCAGACTCAGGACTTGTGATTGGGATGCGAACACCAGGATCGGGGTCTTATCCTTGCGACGGTTCTGCACAAGCACGCGGAGGGTGAGAATGCTCCGCGCACATGCCCTGTGTGCCCGCATCGTCTCGAGGCTCGCCGTCCAAGCAGGCGCAGCCAGGATGTGCATCATGCGGCTCGTCATCCCCACAGGGTCCAAGCTTTCCATCAACGTTTGCAACCTATACGTTAATACAGTTAGAACCCTCGCGTAAAGACGTTGTATCCACGTACGAGCCGTCAATTCGGCCGTCAATGGAGACCCAGCAGCCGACGTGTTCTTGGTGCGAGCGCGCAAAGATTGGGTGCGGTGGGAACTGTTGTTCATTTTCGACCGTTGATAGGAACGCCATAGTCGTGGGGAGGTGCACAAACGTCTCGCATTCACGCCTGTGCACTCGTGTGAAGTCGGCCAGTTGGCAGTCCTTGTTGCAGTAACGAGTCGCTCTGCCAAGTTGCACGTTAGCTAGTCCACATACATACTCCACTCGGTGTACCTGCAGCGCCCACAGCTCTTCAGGGGCGTACCGCCGCCGTCCTTGCCGCAAGAGGTGCAGTGCGATTTTGCGTATCGTTCTTCACGTTTTATCCCCTCGAGCATACGCTGTACTTGAAGTAAGCCGCCGTTCGCATCGGTGGTTGCCTGCGCGACGGAGTCCTCCCGATTGGTTAACTCGGGGTCGCGGTCGTTTGTCCGGCTGGGGTGCATGTGGGTAGATGTGGCGATTGTTGATGGTGGTATGCAGTAGTGAGCACTCAGTACGTCACGCGCACGTCCCGTAATTTAACGTGTGAATTGCTACCTCGCTGCGGGTTTACACACATTACCAACCAAGTCGATGACAGCGTGTAATTGATATACAACAAGATGCATGAATGTACATTTTACGGATCGGACGATGTCGTGCGAGGGGCGGAGAGTATGTGCGGGCGGAAACTAGCGACTGGGGCAGCGATGAGCGTGAAGTAAATACAATCAAAATACAAAAGTGAGCGTAGGGTATGTGCAAGTCAACTGCGCAAGGATGTCAAGAGATCATTTAAATACATGCATTGCACTCCCGGCATGAATAGCGTTGCACTTTGTCGAAGCGGTGCATCATGTGGGATTTGAGAGAGGCAAGGGGGGGGAAGCCGACGTTGTACATCCAGCAATCGATATTCGCCGGCGGTCCGTTCTGATTGTGGCGAGTATGGTAGTGTCTAGCAAAATGTACGTACATCTCCCATCCGCTAGGTATGGAGGTTGCCTTGACGACGGACCTCTCCTTCTTGTCCGCTATCCCGGGACGACCAGGGTGAAGCAGAGAGAGCGGCTTGCGCTCAATGGGCCCCGAGACAAGGAACCACCACAGGAGGTCGGTTCTGGTGGGATTGCTGGGCAGCTTCCACTGCAAGTCGCGTGCGAGGAGCTCGTCCACATGCTCGTCGCAAACGCGGTCGAGGCATCTGGCGTGGAGCCACCTCTCGCAGTGGTAGCAGTAGCGGAGGATGTCGATGTCCGGGCCATATATGTGCCCGAAATCGCAAGTCCCCGGGCAGATGTCGACCCTGTTCCGCTGGCGTGTGGGAGACCATGAGAATAGCTGCAGGTGGGGAACCGATCTACTCACGTTTTTCAGTACGTAGTAAGACGTCTTTTCAGCGCGCGAGCGGACCTCGTGCAGGAACACGTTGCGACGGAGATACACAAATGGGAGATCGTTAAACGGGAGGGAAATGATCGCCGGGTCGAACACCGTCGTCGTGGCGTGACGAGTGAACTCCGAGGTCATGAGCTCTTTTGAGGGTGATATTGCACATAATTCCATCTCTCCAAACATGATGTGGAACTTGCGCGGCAGCTGGTGCAGGGGAATCTTCCGCCGCAGAGTAGGTACGCGGACCAGTTGATACACCGTAGCGGCGAACTGTGGAGATATGATCATCAACTTTGCTGCGCGAGCAGAACTCTACGTGCGCAAAAAGGCTTACGACTTTCGGCTTGTGGTGGAAACTCAAACTGTCCACATAATATATGCCGTGGTTTGTATGCACCCTGAGGTGCGAGCGAGCGCGCAGACGGTCAGCACACCGTGTCGCTGGGACGGGAGCCAGAGCTCACTTACACGTCTCCGACGCGCACTATACCGTTGCACCCGGGCCCACCCTTCAACCTTGGTGCTAGGACAAAAATATATTAGCGAGATGAACTGAAAACATATTGACAGCGCGGCGACTTACCTGGCGCAGAGGACACACCCTCGCCAGGTCTTTCATAGAACACATTTTCAGCGTATTCCGGGTTAGACGGCAACAAGCGAGCAGGGTAGCAAGGCGGCGCCGGCAGAGCGGTCGGCAGAATTCCGAGGCTGAATAGCCTGGACTTTGGTCTCTCCTCTGTATCGCTAGGGTACATTATGGCGTCGTCAGCGTACAAGGAAGAGGACAGGGCAAGAAAAACGTGCGGGGTCCTGCCACGCGGGAGAAGTGAACTCTGTACATATACGGACAGAGGAAGTGTCACAGCGTCTATATGTACGTACCAGGTGTGATCGGCGGTCTCCGAGCTGTCACCACTCAGCGGGCAGCGATCCTTCGCTTTACTTCGCCACTACAACATGTCGGGCACAAAAGGGCGTGAGCGGAAGTCCAAAGGCAAAGGGAGCGCCGTGTCTGCACTGGCTTTTCGGCAGTCTGTCACGGATATCAGGGACGCCCGCACGCGGCTCTCCTCGGTGACTGTGCCACCTCGGACACCCGCACCAGCCAGAGACGACGAGCTCCGCGACGCTGCGGTGGAAGATCCCCTCGATGTAGGTGTGCATGTCCCGTGGATATGTGATGTACTCACCGGATGTTCGGTGCAGGCCTCCGCCGAGTGTCCTGTCTTTACTCGACACGAAATAGAAATGCTCCTGCTCCTTTCCATCCCGGAGGGTTTATTCCCTCTGAGATCCGCGGGGGACGTCAGCAGAGAGGGAACGGCAGAGGGCAGTCAGAGGCCGCATTGGATGGGGGGTGGAATACCGGCGGACACAGGCCCTATCAACGAGGAGCGCTGCGCTGCGATGCTCGAGGGATGTTTGATGACGATGCGGCGGGCAAACAACTGGGGAGACAATGTCGATATCGTCAGGACGTCGTCTGCCTTCCTTGCTACGCTGTATGGCGTCATAGAGCACCTGGTCGGCGGCGGCAACGAGCACACGAACTCTTAACGGATAACG
>NW_007360324.1:3334322-3343743 GCF_000271585.1 Trametes versicolor FP-101664 SS1
GGCAACGAGCACACGAACTCTTAACGGATAACGGATCCCGGGGACATCTCACAAACAGATTGGCTACTGGCGCGATCGGATTGGATAGGTACGTCAGCAAGGATACAGTCGTGTGGAAACGGAATGCTGACCGTGCAGTAGCGTTGACCAAGCGATCCGAAACACGGAGAAGAGGCTCAGGGCGGACGAGCTGACACGGTGTAGGTATCCCAGTTAGTCGTAGATATCATGTAACAGTCGGTGCCAAATAGGAACCACCCGTCTCGCAGACGACCGGCGAAATGCACGGACGGATATCGCCTTGCCCTGATGCCGAGACGGCAGGCGCAGAGAGGGACCAATGCGACGTCTCTACATTGACGCTCGCGAAACAGCACACGTGTGCAGTTTCGCGCACGACTGGTGTACTGAGTCGGCGAAACCGCACACGTGTGCAGTTTCGCGCACGACTGGTGTACTGAGTCGGCGAAACCGCACACGTGTGCAGTTTCGCGCATGATTGGCGTACGACGGCTGCGAAACTGCACACATGTGCCGTTTCGCTGGTACCTGAAGGGTCGCGCCTCCCCCCGAAGCAGCACACGAGTGCAGTTTCGCAGGCGTATCGAGGGCGAGTCGGGGGGAGACAGGACATATCCTCGGCATTCACGCTACCACGATGTTCGCGAAACGTCGTATGGGCGCTGTTTAGAACAGACTATTGAACGGAATACCAAGTACAATGTAGAGAAGAAGAGACTAATGTAATTGTTGAGACAGCCGACGCGAGTGTGCACGAGGAAGCGAGAGAGGGACAATGCAGTCGATATGTTCCACATCATCCGAGCGATGTGTCAGTAAAACAACGTTGTAAACATCTGTGTCCAAGATAAAATACCGTCGAGCGGAAGAGATGTGCGCACCGGTACTCGAATGGGCAGCGGGAAGAGGGAGAACAGCCAAGGCGTCTCGAACAGGAAACATGTGCACACGGTAGCGGGCACATGGCACAGGCGCCCGAATCTCAGCCAGCGCATCCGCTCATCATCTGCCTTCTCACACGTCGCATTCTCAGGTCTATTTCCTCTCATCCTTTGTTCTGAGGCCTTCCCACAATCTGACGATCTTGACGCTTCTGTTCCCACTGCGCAGAACGCGAGCGCATGTCTGAGAACACCCAACAACCGGCAGCCGCTCCATCTCAGCAGCGACAACGTCCCCAGGCACGCCCGGTACGGCCAAAGCGCAACGTCAGTACCATGCATAATTCCCAACTCGACAACGTACTCACCTTGCGCAGGTCGATAACAACGCGGATAAGGACACAATGAGCCCGACGGATGGTAAAGGTATCGCGTCAATCGGACCGAATAACGGCTGAATGATCCCCACAGCAGCTCCTCAACCGGGGCAAGAAGACTCCGAACGTGCGGACAGATCGAACCGGCAAGAAGGAGACTCAACTGGTGGCGCACCGGCGGGCCAGGACAACGGCGCAGGAACTGCGAGCATCACGGACCAGCGCGCAAAGGCCCCGCGCCAGGTGCGTTATCTTCTCCTCTCATGCGCACCCCGCGCCGGTGTTCATTGATGTTCGCGATCGCTGACATTCTGTCCAGCAAGCGATTGGAAGGGGGGCAAAGGCCTCTGCGATGAGGGCAACCGCGCCCTCGACGGCCGGTCCCAAGGCAGGCGCGTCAAAGGCAGGCGCGTCAAAGGCAGCCGCGCGAATGACAGCCGTCAGCGACCCCCCCGCCGATGTCATCCTTTCGCGTGACGAGGTCCTTTCCAGTGGCGAGGACGGATCGGGCGAGGACGAGGACGAGGACGAGGAAGAGGACGAGGACGAGGTCGACGAGCCGAAGAAGTCCGCGAAGGCGAAGGGGAAACGCAAAGCGGCTGCACCGCGCAAGACTCCTACTGATGGCGCGGCACCCAAGGTGAGCACTAGCGCTGCTCGCGGGTGAAGAGCCACACACTAACTGCAACCATTTGTAGAAGAAACGCGCGTCTCGCAAGAAGGCGGCCGACGGAGAGGAAGCGAAGCCCGCGGTTTCTCGACCTATCAAGCCCGGCGACACGAAGGTCACCTTGAAGGCCACCGAGTCTGGCGAGGCGGAGAGAGCGAAGCTGAACGAGCTGTGCGCGAAGGAGGCCCGAGAGGCCTTCCTCGGGTATGCCTACGGTTCTCTGGACTCCCGCCAGGCGTTCAAGCTCAGCTTTGGCGAAACGAACAAGCGCGACATCGACGGGTCGAAGCTGAAGATCCTCAAGAAGTCGTTCGTCGAACACGGCATCTCGCCGTGGAAGGGGCCCATCCCCGTCCTGGTCAATCTTGATTGGATCAACCTCAACACGCTCACCAAGGAGGTCATCAACAGCAGCGACGGTCCCGTCGTCCAATGGACCGACAAGGTCAACGACCTATGGGTCACCTTCCTCGGCGGGCAACATCGCCAACGAGCGCTGCAGGATCGTGAGATCGCGCTGAAGCACGACGCGTACGCCATGAACGACAAGATCGAGAAGTTGTTCAAGGCGAAGCGCAACGAAGCGGACAAAGAGGCGGCCATGGCGTACCTGACAAACCTCCGGACGAATATTCTGGCTCTCCAGGACGACCCGCTCAGATGGGTGTTCGAGTTTTACGACCTCGGTACGTGTCTTCTGAGTGCCCCCATTGCGTTGTCCTAATATGTGTTTTTACAGCGAAGCTCGAGAACAACCAGCGCGTCCGTGTCTACCTCTCCGCCAACGAGAGCATGAAGTCGTACCCGTCGACGGCGGAGGAGACCATGCAGAGGCACCACTTCCACATCTGCCAGGCCCTGCGCGTGTACGAGCAGGGAAGCCACACGCCCATGGCGATCGGCAGCACCCAGTACAAGAACGACGTCCTAACACCGATCCTGGGCGACAACGCGGTCAAGCGCGGCGACGTGAAGCTCTACGCCGAGCCGTACACGTTCAACTTTCTCTCCAACATCCTGCGTATGAGCTATGTCTGCGACGGCAAGACCGTCAAGTTCCTGACGCTCCGCGAACGGCTCACCCTGTCGCAGGTGAGGCAGACGTCCAGCATTACCACGGTGCGGATGCACAACACCGTCGGAGCAGTAAGTCCTCTGATAAGTCGTGGCGCGCGCGCAAAGTACTCACCGCACGTTCAGATGTGGGCTGGCGTGTTTGCACACCTGGTCGACCAGATGTACTTCGTGTCTCTGAGCGGCGCTTGGCCCCTCCTCGAAGGCAAGGGTTCGACGTACTCAAAGGACGAGCCCCACGGCAGAGAGTTCCTCGTCGTGCAGGCGTACTGTAGAAGCATACGCAAGCCGGAGAGCATGCCCCCCGCGAAGATCGAGGAGGCTAAGAACTTGTTTGGCAAGATCGAGACTGCGTTCTTGAAGAACTCCGTCTCTGAGGAGCGCGAGATCTGGCACCCGACGTTGATGAAGCGCATCGACGACTTGTACGTCAAACACGTCCGTCCCGTGAAGGATTTCTTTGGATGTCGCGGTTCGGACGAGTGGGTCGACGCGATGGCAACGTACTGGGAGGAGATGACCAAGGTGTGCAGGCGGTGGTGGAAGGAGGACCCACACATCCCGCCCAAGGACACTACCCGCCAGGCCCAGCAGTATGCGCTCGGAAGACTCCAGTGGATCGAATTCCGCCGCGAGTTCAAAGAATGCATGGACCTCCCCTGGCCCACGATATCGATGCTCGAGGACATGTACAACGTCCTCTACGGAGTGTCGTTGGCAATCCAATGGGTAAGCACTCGATTTCTTCTTCGTCCGGCCGCAGACGCCCGCGACTCCCGCGAAACACCACATGTGTGCAGTTTCGCGCGCGATAACGCCCGCGACTCCCGCGAAACACCACACGTGTGGTGTTTCGGAGCCCATATGTACGCCAGTCGTGCGCGAAACAGCACATGTGTGCTGTTTCGCTAACGGAGAACCACAGGCTGGTGTGTATCTTCTCATCTAACATGATTCTATTCTTTCCAGCTCAGCAGACAGCTCGACCCCATGGTCGACAGGGGTATCCAATGCGGTACATGTACCGGGTTCGTCGACATCTGGGACCACACCTCGCACATGCGCGAGTACGTGACCGATTCCGAGATGATCAGGAACACTTCTGGCCTTCCTACATCGGTACATATTCTACATTTCGCTCATGTCGCTCTACTGACGTATGGTTTCCTAGTTGTGGCTGTGGATATTTGACCATATCCCCCAGCTGACTGTCGCCGACACTGAACTCAAGGAGGTTGTCACCGTCGAGGAAACTCGGTTCTATAACCTGTCCCTCAACTCCATGAACAACGCGTACCAGACGGCCCAGGAAGGCGGACAGAAATGGGAACGCTTCCTGAGTCCTTGGGCCGCTGTGTTGGGCGAGGGAGGGTGGCTGCAGGAGCACAAGGACGAGATCTCTGCCGTGGTCGCCATCTTGACTGCGCATACTCCCCGCGTGGACAGGGTGGAGACCTTGGTGGGCAGTCGTGCGGTCCGCATCCCCCGGGTGGTCACTGCCCCGCTCAGTCGTGCCGCACTGGACAGGCACGAGTGCATGTACTTCCTCACCGTCAACGTTCTGGAATGGCGAGCCCTGGACCTGCGGAACCGCGAGAAGAACCTGCAAGGTCTTGCGTTCCACATCTTCATCGCTCACAAGTTGTACGAGAAGACTATGAAGCACATGCTCGCCACCGACGTCGGCCAGTCACTTCGCGAGAAGTTCATGACGTTCCTAGACATGCATTGGAATCGGTCCGCGCAGCCACCGTCCAAGGTCGACGCGCCCGTCACGGAGCCGGCCGCCGCTGGTCCTTCAGATGTCGGCGTCGTGCCTGAAAAGGCTCCCCCACTTCCGTTGATTTCGTCAGCTCCCCGTCGTCGTTGGGACCAGGTTATCATCGACCGTCTGTTGGACAACGGCCCTCGTGCTGTGAGGACCGCGGCAGAGAGGCTTGCGCTGCGGGAGCTCGTCGCTCGGCGTAATCGCTGGGAGCAGTACACCGCCAGCCTCCGGACGATCATCAATACTGTCGTCAAGTCTCCCCTCGCGCACTACTTGCCTACGCAAAAGGACACCGTCGAGGGCGGTGTGGGTGAAGTCCTCGAGGAACTCGCCACTGTAAGGACATTTTCTGTTCCATCACATGCCCTGCCCGGACTGACTGTTCGTTTACAGAAACTCATCCACAACGCGAACCGTGCGGAGTTCCGTCGGGTTCACCCGACCGGGCCATATGTGCAGCCGAAGAAGACGCTGAAACTCATCTCGTATCCCGCCATTCCCTCCACCCATGACGTTCACTTCCATGCATCCTTGCGCGAGTTCCGCGAGCACGATATCGACGCCTACGAGGAGTTCATCGTCCAGCGCGAACTCCTCCACGCCTCACTCAAGAAGCTCCATGAGGACGACCCCACGCAGCCGTTGCCGGACATTCAGGACCTACTCCCACAAGATATCGCGCTCGCACCTCCGGAGCTGATCAACCCTCCCAAGGCTGAACCCGATGGAGACGTCTCAATGGACGAGGTTGATCCCGACAGTGCTTTCGACAACTTCCTCGACGACGACTTCGTCGGCAAGCTCACCTCCGGGCATGAGGCTGCGGGAGACGACATGGACATGGACGACTCCGAGTACGAGGACACCGACAAGAATGCGTCCGTGGACCCCGCTGCGCGTCCCCGCACCCGCTTGCAAGAGCAGCAGCAGCAGCAGGAGGAGGTCGAGAACAGCAGCGACATGGAGGTCGAGCCCCACGAGCACATCCCGCCCCCGCCCAACAACGATGGTGCGCCCCCGCCTAACGAGGACACTCCGCCCGAACCGCAGGACGATGTGCCCCCGCCCAACCAGGACGATGTGCCCCCGCCCAACCAGGACGATGTGCCCCCGCCCAACCAGGACGATGCGCCCCCGCCCAACCAGGACGATGCGCCCCCGCCTAACGAGGACACCCCGCCCGAGCCACAGGACGATGCGCCGCCCCTGCCCGACCAGGACGCCCCGCCGGAGGCCCAGAACGACCCGCCGCCCGAGGCCAGCGCAGACGGCGAGCGCGAACCGGGCGGCGACGAATCCAACCCGGTGCCGGAACATTTGCGAGACATCCACTCTGCACTGGCCCCCAATTATCCCGATGAACCCATCCCGCGTACAACGCTGGTTCGCCTCACCGCCGCCGCCGCCGAATTTCAACTGTCCGACATGCCCAAACTCGACGACATTGATGTAGAGCATCTCCCCAAGCGTTACATCGAAGACTTGTGGGAGTCCCTCGACGAGGCCGACGACATCGACCTGATTTACAACATCTCGGACCCGGTCGTCGAGAGTTTGCTTCCGAAGGCGTGGGCTCTCGCCTTGATGACTTACCGCTGCCAGAACGAAGACGAGTCGCTCGTTGTCAAGACCCTGCCCCCCATCGGTCTTCCCTCTGACTTCCATGACATGTACTACGACAGGCTAGAGCAGGCGTTTGAACGGATGGCACCCTCCAACACTGCACATGAGCTCAGAATCGCCGCGACTATCTTGTACACGATATTCGTTAGGGAGGTCCCTTCGTCGCGCTCTGCTGGCCCCTCGCAGGATTCCTTCTTCTCCTCAAACAGCCCCATCGACTCCGCGATGGACACGGACAGCTCGGATGACTCCGGCATGGACTCCGACAGCCCAGCGCCGAAGCGCAACAAACGCAACAAGGGGGGCGACGAGGGGGGCGACGAGGGGGGCGACGAGGGGGGCGACGAGGGGGGCGACGAGGGGGGCGACGAGGAGGGCGACGAGGGGGGTGACGAGGGGGGCGACGAGGAGGGCGACGAGGGGGGTGACGAGTCGAACGACCCCGCCCCGGAGCGCGACGTCCGCGGGAAGCGGCCCGCTAACCTGAGGTCCTATGGCAAGTCGACCGCCTCGTCAGCGCGGGGCGATGGGCGTTCCCACACCGCCTATCTCACGTCGGGCGCGGTCGGCTTCCTGGAGAAGTTCCCCAACATCGACGACGACACTCCCCTCATCGACCACGGTCTCGACGTCTCGATCGCCTGGAAAGCGGCCGACGTTCAAGGTGACGAGCTCTTGGACAGGCTCAGCGAGACGTCCACGGCTCCCCTCAAGGCCGTCCACTACGCGCTCGCGCTGGCCTCCTACCCAGCGGTCGGCAATATGCGCACGCAAGTCGTCGAACTCCCACCTGTTGGATTGCGCCCCTCCCTCCATGACTCGTACAGGGCTGAGCTTGTGCGTCGCATGGATGCCGCGAAGATTGGTGAGGCCCCGTACTCGGACGACGAACGGGGACCGCAGGTCATCGCGGCGGAGCTTCTACGGGCAGCGATCCAGGACCCGCTCACTTTGACGAAGTACTTCGTCGAAGCCACGCAGGATGACGCTGGCGCTGAGGAGCAACATGGGACGGCCCCCCCTCAGGGAACGCAAGTCGGCGCCTCGGAGGTGCCTTCCTCCTCGATGCAGGAGCCGCCGTCTACGCCGACGCCCGCTCCCCGTGAGTTCTGTCATATAGCGGTTGTAGCACGTGTACTAACACCATTGTGCCATCTTCTAGGCACCTCGAAACGCCTCCAGGCTGGCGCGGCCAAGCGCACCATGGTCGAGTCACCGGAGGATTCGCCGGTCAACAAGAAACCTCGCAAGTTCACGGCGACCAACGCGGCGAGCACCAGCGCGCGGCGTGGTAGGGCTGCTTCGGATGCGACCAGCTCGCGCCCGCCGCCCTCGCGCTCGAGGGCAAAGGGGAACAAGGCAACGCGAGCGGCGCCGCTCGAGCGCGTCTCCGAACCCGCTGCGGAGGAGGACGAGGATCCAGAGATCATGCGCGAGTTTGCGTCCTGAACGTTGTTTGACCGCACCTACTACCATATCTACCAGCTACGTCGGCCGTCGCGTGAGCCCCTCGCCCAAATCGCCCCAGTCATCATGTACCTCGCATCTACTTAGTCCGCATCTAATACATATCGCCCGTCGTTTCTTGTCATTGGACAACGTAGTGTCGTCCCGATCTACCGAGTGCCTCAAGTCTCTTCCGCCCCGCCGGCTATCTTGTGCACCGCTCCCTATATAGAATATAGTTTCCATGGGTGCGGCGGAGGTGGGTCCTCCATGGCCAGTTCCACCCTCCGCTCCGTCCAATTTGATGGGTAAGATTTCCGTTCAGGGTATGTATATTTCCAAGGCGATCTGTATCGGTCATCGCTCCAGAGCCCGCGCGCCGCACAGGGGGTTTGTTTCAGCTGGATGTCAGCCGAACCCTGTGTCGATTATACGAGGCCACAGAGCTGTCCGCGCCCGTAACACCATCCCCCATCCTGTCCTCTTCGTAGAACAATTCCCCTACTCCCTCGCCGACCATGCCGCCCCTACCCCGAGCGAATAATGAGCTAGAATCGTAAGCCGCACCCCCTACATCTGCGGTGTCTGTTTCGACAACCTGACCTGGTTCAGGGATCTCGAGGAGGAGGACGCGGAGGTGCTGGAGGGCCAACTGGAAGACACTATACTGGGCGCGTCTGCCTTTAATGTAGGTCACCATGCAGAAGGCCCCGCTGGAATGGTCGTCGAGGATTGGGTCCCTATCACAATGGTCGCAGACGACGGCGTAGACCAAGACACCATCACGCACAGCATCCCTCCGGAGGATATCGACACGACGGAGATGGCGCTGCTGTACGACCGACTACCAACGTCCACGCTGAAGATGTCGACCCTGGAGCGTATGCACAAGGATGGAGACCAAGGTCGCGCCCTCGCCCTGCTCAGCAAAAAGAACCGACTTCACATCGACTCCAAGTACATGTTCGACGTCATGGATCCGAATCTGTTCTTCAAGATGAGCCAGGTGAGCGGTGCCCTTGTTATTATTGTTTGTTATCCGACAACCGCTGCAACTGGGGACAGGTATACATGGATCATCGCTTGCTCATTGGCCGTGAACTGGGCTTCGATCTCATCCTACCCAACATGAACGTCCATAAACAGGCGCAAAAAAAGTCTCCGCTAGGGTTAGCCCTAGCCATTAGACGCCATGGCTAGGCAAGCGCCCGCGCGTGCAAGCCCAAGCGCCCGCTGGCACAGCTTTTGCCATCCCTCTCGCGCGCAGGGTTGTGCGCACCGTGTCTGGCACGCGGGTCTATACCCCATGTTTTGGCCATGTAATAAAGTAGTATACCCCTAATAGCGACCTCGCGCCTCGGTACTTGTCCCTCAACCCCAATTTACAACCTCATCATCTCCTATTACCAATATATTTGTATATAGCACCATCCCGTGATGCATGTATCGCTCTATAAACACGATGCCATAACAGTTGTATACCATTTTGTGCATGTTCCGTCATTAGACACCCCCAAAAAAAGCGAAACTGCACATGTGTGCAGTTTCGCACCTCACGAGG
>NW_007360325.1:0-70260 GCF_000271585.1 Trametes versicolor FP-101664 SS1
AAAAAAAAAAAAAAAAAAAAAAACAGGCCGTAATGAGGCACGCGCACGTGCATGTTTGGTCTTGTTTACGCGCGTCAAACGCGTCGCGTCGCGTCCAAAGTACACCAAGACGCCCGCCTACTGCTTACCACCACTATCGTACCTGCTATACACCCTTAAACCTATCTCGCTATGGCAAAACGCAGGGCCGTCGCAGATTCTGACGACGAGAATGCCTCCCAGCCCGCCTCGAAGCGCTCCCGGACGACAGAGAGCGACGAGGAGGAGGAGCCGCACGCACCCCGCGCCACAAAGGGTAAAAAAGCCACGGCCAACGAGGCCATGGAGCTTGACGAGGACGACGAGGCCGGCGTTGCGGAGATCCAGCCCGATGATGCTGCAGAGAAGAAGTTTGAGGAGGAGAATGAGGAGCTCATCCGGGAGAGGCTTATGAGCAAGAGCAAGACCCAGGGCGTGAGTACTGTGCAGTGCGGTCGTGATGCGTACCTGCGCGCAGGACTAATGGGCTGGTACTGATGTGCGTTGTGGGTAATATAGGGCGTCGCGGAGATGGGCATTATCGAGTCCATTGAGATGGCTCAGTTCATGTGCCACAAGTACTTGACTTTCTCGCTGGGGCCACAGATCAATTTCATCATCGGTATGTGCTCCTCTGTCATCTCGATAGGAAACATAACTAAGCGCGTATATACAGGACATAACGGAAGTGCGTAGACGTGCTGATATCCTGACGTCCCTGTGTCCATCGCTCACTGTGTTGCAGGTGGTAAGAGTGCAGCCCTCTCCGCTCTTACAGTTGCTCTCGGCGGCAAGGCGACGACCACCGGCCGCGGCAGCGGACTCAAGTCGTTCATCCGCGAGGGGCAGTCGTAAGTCCCCGTCCAGGTCTGACAGGGACTTCTTGCTCACTAGCCCCTATCAGTGTCGCCGAAGTCACGGTGGTGCTCAAGAACCAGGGCGAGGAAGCATACCGGCCCAAGGACTACGGCAGGAGCATTGTGATCACACGTCGATTCACCAAGGAGGGCGCGTCCTCATACAAGATCAAGAGCAGGGATGGCAAGGTCGTCTCGACAAAACGCGAGGAACTTCAGGCTATCTGCGACCATATGAACATCCAGGTTGACAACCCTATGAACATCTTGACCCAAGGTACGTGTCTGAATGTAGAGGCTGTTGACCGCGTTCACTGAGCACTTCCTTTAGACTCCGCCAGGTATATGAGCCGCACTGTTAACCTCCTTTTTCCTCGCTGACCAGTATATGCAGGCAGTTCTTGAGCGCATCGACCCCGGCGGACAAGTACAAGGTACAGTCGTCGTATACAACTCTCTGCCCAGGCCCTAACACCCGGCGCAGTTTTTCTTGAAGGGCACTCAGCTCAGCCAGCTCAGCGAAGAGTATCAGACCTGTATGGAGAACATCAGCCAAACGCACAAAGTCCTGGAGCGCAAGGCTGAGGTTATCCCTGACCTCGAAGAGTCTGTCGTCGAGGCTCGTTCGCGCTGGCAGGAGGCGCAGAAGGCGGTTGCGCAGAAGACCAAGGCCGACGAGCTCAAGAAGGAGCTGGCCTGGGCGCACGTCGACAGCAAGAAAGAGGTTTGAATCCCTACTGGCCCCATTCACAACGCCTTCTAATACCGGGCATATGTTCATAGGAGCTGACGAAGCAGCTGAACGAGGTCGCTCACATCCAGCACAGAGTTGATAAATGCGATGGACAGATCCGACAGGCCGAGGTAGGCTGCTCACTTCTCCTACGAGATTCGGTTCTGACATGTTAGCATAGGCCGAGCGTGCGACGTGCGATATGAACGTCGAAGCCCTAGAAGACGAGATTAATTCCCTTGGCGACGTCGATAGCCTGAATAAGAGGAAGGAGGAATTGGGCGTGCTGATCAAAGCGAACAAGGCGAAGCTCAACGCGTTCAAGGTACGTTGTATACCCCGCAGTGAACGTGAATATCCCATCTCACACTATATCGCAGAACGACGAGCGGACGATTCTGGAGTCCAAGGCAGGCGTCGACGCGACCATAGCCGAGCTCGAGAGGAAGATCCAGGACGAGCAGACGCGCCTGGAGACCCACTCGAAGGAGAAGCGCGAGCGCGCGCAGCACAAGCTCGCAGAGGCCAACGCGTCCCTCGCAGAGAAGGAACAGCAGCTCAAAGGTATCACGGAGGAACGCAAGCGCCTCGAGGCCGAAGCTGAATCTGCGCAGTCCGAAGGCCAGCGGCTGCAGAGTGAGCAGGACGAGCTGCGCAACCGCGTCGGCGAGTGCGAACAGCAGATCCGGCGATGCGGCGAGATGGAGAAGAGCAAGCTCGCGCAGTTCGGCAGCAAGATGGACTGGGTCCTCGCGGAGATACAGAGGAGGAACTGGTACGGCCAGCCGCCCGTCGGTCCCTTCGGCCTCTACGTGAAGGTTAAGGATGCGGAGAAGTGGGGCCCTCTTCTCCGGGTCGTCATCGGCGGTGCGATGAGCAACTTCGCCATCACGGACGCGCGCGATCGCCCTGCGCTAGCCGATATCCTCAATAACAGCGGGAAGTAAGTTGACTGCGTTTATTCGTGCTTCGCTCTCCCAGCTGATTCGCCACTGCAGCAAACATTGTCAGATCATCATCTCTGAGGTTGATCTCTTCGATTTCAGCTCGGGCGAGCCTCCGCAACATTGCCTCACCGTCCTTCGCGTCCTTGAGGTAGGTTACCGACGCCGATATCGACCCCTCCCAAGCTGACACTCCGTAGGTGACGGACGAGTATGTCCTGCGTCGGCTTGTCGACAGCCAGCACATCGAGAGCACGTTGCTAGCAGCGACCCGTGCTGAAGCCGATCAGATGCTCATGTCCCTCGGGTCGGGCGGTGTGGCCTTCGCCGCAGACTTGTACAGGGTCGTCCGGTTCCCGTGAGTTGGCTTTACATGCCGCAAAACTCGCAGTCATTCTGAACGCGTCGCCCGTGCTTAGTGAGGGTGGAGGACAGTCTTCCGTCATCAATCAGCTCAGGAACAACGATCCCAAGCAACATCTTTTCCGCAACACTAACGCAGAGGCCGAGAAGAGGTGGGTGCCCTCGTGTCCGGTGGGCGGCCAGGCAAACTGACGTGCTCGTATAGGCGATGGGAAGGACAGCGCGATGAATTCAAGGGCCGACTGTCAGGCCTGTCTCAGCGGATCCTTGAGCTGCAGGGTACGCACAAGCGCTGCAAGAAGGCCGCTAGCGACCTACAGGTGCGTTCATTCTCTCGTCGGGGAACGTACGTTGCGAGCCGTCCACTCACATTCCGTAGATCCAGGAAGGCCCGCTCAACAGGGCCATCCGCGGCATCAAGGCAGAGATGAACAACCTCCAGCTCGAGCTCAACGAGGAGCTGCCCGTCAACATACAGGCGCTTCAGGAGGCTCTGGAGGTATGTCGTTGACGTCGCTAGCCCCTGACCCGATGTGAACGTCCTTTGCAGGAGCAACAAATCGAGAAGGCCTCGGTCATGGGCCAGTTCGAGCAGCTGGTCAAGGAAAGGGAGAAGGTCCAGCAGGACCAACGACCTCTCGTGGCCGAGTCAGAGCGGTTGCGCACCCAGCTTTCGGAGTTCAGCGAGAAGCGTTCCAACATCTCTGTGAGTATGCATGATTCTCCAGAACGTACCCCCCTAACCAGTGAAACAGGAACGTCTCAACGCAGCGGTGACTGAACGGATGCAGGCGGACAACTCGATCAAGCATTTCACTGCCAAGGCTGACGCCGAGCGCGAGAAGTTGGCGGCCGCGCAGGAGGTGGCCCATACGCTCGAGGAGGAGTACCAGGTGAGCGCTCATCTAAATCCCTAGCGAGTTTCGGCTAATCTTTTGTAGGCGTGGTCAGCGAAGGCGTCCAAGTACTGCGACCCCGTTCCCAATCCTCGCAAGGTAGACGCTGTACAGCGTAATCTCGAAGCCGTGCAAGCAGCACTAGCCGAGCGCGAGAGACGGTACCGTCCGATACTGCTCACGGGAGAGCAACGCGCTGACCATTATATACAGGCAAGGCGCGACGATCGAGGAGATCGCGGATGATCTACACAAGAAAGAGGCTGCTTTGGACACGGCGAAGATGGAACTCAAGGCCTTGAATTCTCTCAACAATGTCAGTAGCACCCCGCAGTCCGAAGACACGTAGCTGACCGTAGCATTTCACAGGCTTTGAAGCGGTCTGTCAAGCAACGTCTTGCCAGGTGGCACGAATTCCGCCGGCACATCGCGCTCCGCTGCAAGGTCTACTTTGCGTACCATCTGTCTAACCGTGGTTACTTCGGCAAGGTCCTGTTCGACCACGTCAGCGGTACTCTGAACCTAAAGGCGCGTTATTTAACCCCACGACGCGCGCATACGCTGACCCTATCTCATCAGGTCCAAACCGATGATCAAGCTGCCACTCAGACCCAGGTTCGCGAGAAGGATCCCCGGTCTCTGAGCGGTGGCGAGAAGTCGTTCTCGACTATATGTCTTCTGCTGTCGCTGTGGGAGTCCATCGGGTGTCCCATCCGTTGTTTGGGTACGTTATTTCCGCACCTGATGTAAAGTTCACATTCTGACTCAAAGCAGACGAGTTTGACGTCTTCATGGACGCGGTCAACCGTCGTATCAGTATGAAGATGATGGTGCGCAGAGTCCCCTTTCCCCCGTCCCCGGCCCTGCCGGCTGACTCCGCCTGTAGATTGACACCGCAAACGCGTCCAAGGGCAAGCAGTACGTCCTCATCACGCCCCAGGACATGAACAACATCAACCCCGGCAGCACCGTCCGCGTGCATCGCATGTCCGATCCCGAACGTGGGCAAGGCACGCTAGCGTTCAATTAGTCGTACCGGCGATTCCTCAGTTTCCTCGTCGTGGCCACGACGAACTCCCGGCGGCATGTTGCAAGCTTCTGTGGTGGTACGTTGGCTCACTCGTTATGATAGTAATAGGCACCTAGTTAGCTACAGTACATTACCGCATGCAATTATGTCTATTTTCTCGACGTTGGCAGATAGCTTCGCCGCCGCACAGAATGTTCATGACTCGCACTATCACTTTGACACATCGAGGTCGACCTGCAATGCGGCAGCAAGAACGGCATCGGTGCTTGATTGCTACTAACGGTGAACTACCAGCGGTAACACAGTGTCGACTCAAATATCCTTCTACTCTGTTCCTGGTCTCGCATTGCATCCCGGTGGATTAATTACATACAAAACGCGAAGCCTCCGAAAAAGCCAAGAAATACATCGTTACAATCCACATACTCCGTGCACCCTCACTCTTGAAGCCACTTGTTACCCTCGCGTGGCGGTGAGATCGTCCTGTTGCAAAAACCACGCGTTCTCGGGACCGTCTTGTCCTGAAAACATATAAATGGCTATATAAATCGGGCCCCATCAGCGAAGACATACCTTGACGAAAGCAGGTGGGGCAGACAATGCCCGATTCCAACAGACGACCGCGGCCGGTGCTATCAGGCTCCCACACCCACTTGGGGTGCCTGTCCTTGTACCATACAGGCTCTTCTCCAAAAAGATCGACGAGGAAGCGATACTGAGCCTCGGTAGGACGACAACCATTGAGATAGGTATGATGCGTCGCAGAAATGGCCACGATATTCGTCCTCGTATCCTCGCGAGAGAGGAGCTTGCGGGAGTCGTTGTGGTAAACCTCCGGCACCTCGAGGTCGGATATAACCCAGATGTGTGGATATTGAAGTACACGTCTCCACAGATGGCTTTGCACCTGAAGGGGATTTGCCAGCGGCAGCCTGCCCACCAAACCCGTCTTCCGGGCGATGACACGGAGTCGAGCCCATACCTTCGAATTATCGGGCCAACCAAGGAAATAGTGGCACCAGCTCTCCTCCACATCGTCCGGCAGAGGAGGATACTCTGCGCGCGTTGTGGGCTCCAGAAAGGGACCGGGACGTGGGTTGACTGGCGGAAGAGGAACCTAGATTGATCCATCGGTGAATATCGGTGAGATATTGCGTTCCATACCACGGGCACGTACCTCGACGTCATTCAAGTCTGCGGAGCCCACTGGCTCGCTTTGGGGACTAGGAGCAATGTCCGCGCTCGACATAGCGGACTCGGCTGACATCTATGCTATATAACAAAGTAAGAAAGGAGTAAGCCAATGCAATGACACGATACCGAGTGGAAAAATACTGCACATATGTGGCTGCTGCTTTCGGTGAGGGTGAAAGCGGTCGGCTCTGGTCACCGTCGGCGATGATGCTCGGAGCGAATGTGTACAGTACGTAGACTTACAACTGGGGGACGCATGCTGCATGTGGCCGTTGTCAGTACGTACACATACACGCCTTCCGCGTCAGTGAGCCTGGGCCATCCTCGAGGACGGACTTGAGTGCAATGGGCGCTAAATGTTCAGAGTTTTAAACACGCACCGACTGCTAAGCGCCGGCGCCACAATATTCAATGCAGGACGAGCTCACCTCATTCCTGCTTCGTCGATACCAACACCTCAATCGTGGCACTTAGTTGAACGATCGCTTGCGATTCGTCCAAAAATGGCTACAGAAAGCACCACGAAGGTACCCGGCTGGTTGAGGACTCATCCCCAGCTTCAAAAGCGAGGCATCGTCACTCTTGGGGACTGTCTTCAGCCCGTATGTGCGCTTTTTGCGAGATGCCACAAATGGTCGAACGCGTCGAGCTGATCCCGCTCGCTTTTCTGCCTAGGGTGCTGTTTGGCGCACTAACGTCATGGAACCGCCTATCTGGGTTGTCAAGATTGTCGAACCAGGAAATCAGGAGGCCGTAATCTACCAGCGACTGCAGCGCAGCCCTTGTCGCCGGAACCACACCGTACCATGCGATATCATCGACTCCGAGGGACAGAAAACAATCCTCCTCATGCCACAAGTGCGAAGCCTCGCCGCAGCAAGACTCTCCCGATGGCCTCTGTCTAAGGTTATGGACGTCTTCCTCCAGGTTGTCGAGGTTCGTGTGCTCATACTGCCAAACTAATCACATTCGTCAGATATACTAATCTCTGTCTCTAGGGTGTCGAGTACTTGCACGAGCAAAGGATCGCACATATGGTACCCGCACTCTACCGTGGTACTGCTAAAGCGTGAAGTTGACCATTCTTAGGATATCTGCGACGGCAATACGCGTATGGCGACTGATTGGGAAGTCAAAATGGATAGGCGGTTAGCTGCAGAGCGAGCCTACATAATCGATTTCGGGACATCTCGACAACTCAGTCTGGGCCCGGGCGTTCAAACTGCCATGCCCCTGTTGTACGCTCAAGTCCCGCGACCTCGGGACATGGATTACTTCGATCCGTACTCTTGGGACGTTTATTGCCTCGGTAAACTGCTAGAAAACATGGCGCAGGTGAGCGGGAACATGACTGTCATCGAAAAGTACGTTGACTCCAGCTATCGTGAAGTTCGTCTACAGGGATTCCATGTCACCTCCGTGGATTATCCGTGGTGTCACCAAGTGGTTGGTGGGAGAGGAGCGGGGCTGCAGACAGGTCTGCCATTGTCGGCCGACGGCCCGCAGGGCGCGTCAAGTACTTACCGTTCTGTGTTGGGCAGTTCGTGCGTCCGACTGGTTTACAGGTGTGGTCACACGTGCTGGCAACATCTTTCTTCGTTCGTCAACCTAAGAAACAATCCGCCGCTCTATCACATACCCAGAGTCCCATATTTACTAGGAAAGTTAGATCACGCCCATGGATTTCGGTAATAGCCGTTGGAATCGATGCATTATGGATGCGGGATGGAAATACAGCGCTTAGAGTATGGTGGGCTCTGATGGTGTAGTGCGTGTTCCTCTTAGTTCACTGATCTTCGATACTAGCAGATAGATGACTGCTCACCAGCGTTTATGTTGGCACCTGGCCTCACCGTCACGCTCATAGTACTTGATCCAGCTGTCTCGCGCAGATATTCCAGGCCCTTCAGAAACGCCTTTCGGTTGCACTCGGGGTCTCCAAGCTCCGACTCGAGCCAGAGCGTGACTTCCACGCCCGGGCTCGGCGCGAGGTCCTCCAGTATAAGCAAGTAGCCCATGCGTGCCGGATCTGATTTCGTTGCTTTCGTCCCGCCCGTCCTCCGGACGTCCAGAGTGACTCCGGCAGCAGCATACGGGACCGCCTCTATCCATGCCGCGTAGGACTGCCGGAAGAACGACTGCTTGAAGGACGGGACCGCAAGTTCGATGCACTTCAAGGCACCGGCGGTCTCGGTGCGCGCAGGCATAACGCTACGGGGATAATGGTAATCAGCCATGGAGCACGACACCTATCACAACCATGACGACTCACTGATCGCTCTACTGAGTCTTGGGTAGGCACTCCGCTCCGTTGTGTTGAGCAGGCGACGCGAGGCGAGATTGCGAACGGAGGACGTCTCGGGAGGACGCGTTTCTACCAGCGGACGCCATGAGAGGGTATCTGCTTATATCTGATTGCAGGTCTCAGCCCCAAGGATGATCAACACTGACGAGGTGTCCGACTCAGTAGCAATGGTCAATCGATGAGCGGAATACCGCTACTAAGTCTAGTGGCACTCTGTGGCGTTTCGAGCAGAACTCGTCGCGGGTACACGATGCCCTGCGACCGGCGCTGTAGGCCACGTGCCACATATCGGTCTAGACTCGATTCGCGGGCGAAGGTCGCGCTTCCAGAAAGGTGCAAGCTGTCGGTCTTCCGGATGAGACACAGAACTCGAAATGAGTTTTAAGTGCGTCTGCGCTGTGATATAATACACTGTGGGAGATAAAGAGATGATATCCAAAACGACGAGTCCGTGAGCGAGCTTCCCCTTTACATCTTGCTCTTGAACTGGTCCTCCGTCACGCCCTTGCCCATGGCCGCGGTCGAGGACACGCCGCCAGTGACAGTCTTCATGAGGTTGTCCATGTAGTCCGCGCCACTCCACTGTGCACAGAGATATGATATGAGCAACTAGCTAGCATCAGAGGATAGTAAACCACGTACCCTTTGGTGAGTGAGGACGTCGCAGCCAATTTCGCGTTCGCGGCGCTGGATGAGCTCGACGTAGGCCTTCATGCCCTCCGTCGCGAATGAGCGAGCGAACAGGTCGCTGATGTATGCGTTCGAGTGCAGACCACCGAGCTGTCATAGACGCCATCAGTCCCGTACTCCAATCGTACGCAACCCATTGTCGACTCACCGTGATGAACTGCCACACGAAACCGAGCTTGCCAAGCTCCCACACGTACGACTTCATATCGTCCGCATTCAGGCCCGCAGCCTCCCAGTTGAACGACGGACTCAGGTTGTACGCGAGCCACTGCTCGGGGAACACCGCGTGCACGCCCTCCGCGAACTCGCGCGCCTGCGCCAGGATCGGCTTCTTCGTCTCCATCCACAGCAGGTCCGAGTACGGCGCGAACGCGATCGCGCGGTTGATCGCGCACTGCGTCCCGCCCTGGTACCGGTAGAAGCCCTCGCGCGTGCGCGGCGCGTCCCAGTCCCAGAACGGCGCCTGCCGCAGCCCGAACTCCTTCTGCGCGATCGTGACCGCGTCCGAGTACGACGTGTGCGCGATGCGCTGGGCGAAGCGCGCCAGGATTTGCTCGGAGGCGCCTTGTGCGCGGAGTGCGTTTGCGAGCGTGGTGGAGAAGAGCTGGATATTCGCAGCCGCCATCCACTTCTCCTCGACGGCCTCGAGCGCATCGCCGGTCTTGCCCGCCTTCTCTGCCTCGTTGAGCTCGGCGTTAAGCGGGCGCAAGTTCGGGTTCGTCGACCCAAGGATGAACGGGTGGTCACGCTCGTCGACGTTCGTCGTGATGAGCGTCGCGGCCTCTGAATCCGTGCGCGCGATGACGAGGTTGTTCACGCCCATGATGTCAAACTGGAGGCGGATCGCGACGAGCCGGTTAATGTGCTCCTGGATCGGGACAAGCACCTTGCCCGCCATGTGCCCGCACTTCTTCGTGCCCGGCGCCTGGTCCTCGATATGGATGCCCGCGGCGCCCTTCTCGACGAACATCTTGGCGAGCTTCATGGTCGCGGTGAGGCCGCCGTGGCCGGTGTCCGCATCCGCGACGATTGGCCGGAGGTAGTCAATGGCGGGTTCCTCCGCGAGCTCCTTGTCCGACAGGCGTGACCGGATCTCCCGCTGCTTGCGGTCGTGGAAGAGCTGGGCCATGAAGAGGTGCTCGACCTTGTTGGGTACGGTGTTTGAAGGGTAGTCTGGCGCAGAGGTCAGACGTTGCGCGAATAGCTATGTTGATGCATGGGCATACCAGCAAGGTCAGGACCGGGCTCGTTTGTGCTTGACGCGGTACTCGATGATTGCCACCCAGACACGTACACGGTCTCGAGGTACTTCGCCATCTGGGTCACCTGCACGGGGTCAAGCCTGTGTCGCGTTCATTAGCGCCGTCTCAGGCGTATAAAACCACGCATATACTCACGCGCCGTAGGTGTGTGAGGGTGTGCCATTGGCGTAACGCTCCGAGAGGATGCGGAAGAGCTTCTTTGCCTGCACGTCCGAAGGGTAGGAGATGGGCAGCGTGCCGCGCTTCGACACGACCTGTGCCGCGGTGTACGGCCGCTTGGTTTGTGAGAAGCGAGGGTCCTGCAAACGGCGCGTCCGTTAGCTCCGGGGGCGGTTAGGGGCACGCGACAGAACACACCTTCCACCACTGCTCGACCTGGGCGACCTCGGCCTGGAAAGCTGCGCGTTCGCTAGACATGGCTGTTGATGTGAGTGGGCGACGAGGAAGGGATGGTGACGGTCAAGAGGCAAAGAGAGGGAGAAGGGGGAGGCGGGAGGGGGAATGTGGGGACACGGAAATGGGCCGCAAGGACATTTGAATGTTCTGCGAGCCTGGCACCGATCGCATGAAAGTGGCAGGCGCCTGCCCAGAGGACAAGCCGGCACATGTGATTGGGCCCCGCCCCGCCCGGGCGCTTGCCGATGTGGGGCCCCGCCCAGGCGCTCGGTGCGCCGTTCCCCGCCTCCGCACCCCCGCGTCGGCCGACCCCTGCCCGAACACCCCCGACGCGGCGAGAGACCACGCCTCGACGTCTGCTGTCCAGCCTACTGCCACCCGCTGTGGGAGTGATTGCGGCGTTGGAAGGCGTCGCACACCGCACATACGCACTAACACCGGCGTTGTGGGTACCCTCCGCCGAGTGCTAATCGACGTACCTGCCAGGTGAGCGTGACCCGTAGCCGCGTTTCGGACTTTGGACGGAGGCGTTCATTATGATGGTGACGTCGGGCGCGCTTGCACGCCGTTGTCTGTGCGACCATGTGTCCTACTTTGCGGACGCTACTTAACACCAGAAGAGGGTGAAGCACATTCGATATTCACACCGAACCCTCGGTCTACCGCCGGTTACCGTCGTACACGAGCCCAGCCAGACCATACCGCACGAAGAACGCCACCAAGCTCCCGCAAACCTACGGATGCAAAAAGGGGTGACCCAGGCCATCAGCGATCCCGTTCCAATTCCATCCACACACGCCAGGCCTTCTCTCCCGCGCCCACGAGGGGCGCCGGGGATTGGACGGACGCCAAATAGCAGCAGGAGACGGGAGCTCACCTGCGTCGCAATCAGCACCTTTGTGAGGCTGTCCTCCCTCATCGGCCCGAGCCGGAGCAGAAACACGTTCAGAATCGTCAAGTTCGTCGTGCGCGCAACGTCGCCCGATCGCTCATCAAACTCGAGCTGCACGAGCCCCAGTGCGGAAAAGACACGGAGCACGAGTGTCGCGAGCGCAGTCGGGCGCTTGTCCTTGAATTCCGCGCGGGAGGGGTGCAGGAGCTGCGTCTCCGGATCGTACCTGTACACGGGGCCCCGTGGGGTGTCAGTCGCGGAGTTCGGAAATGGGTCGTGTTCCCCGTGGGGTATATAGACCCATCTGGGTCGGGCGAGCAGACGCACCTCGGAACGCGATGTCGGGGACACGGAACAAGTCCGAAGAGCTGGGGGCACGAGAGCACGAAGTTGAAGATCTGGGGTAGGAAGAAGAGGAGCAAGGTCTTCGAGAAATGCGCTTGGATTCCGACGACGGCGAACGCCATCCCCGTCACGTAGCATAGGGTATCACCCGGAAATGCGCGCGCAGGATACCTAGCAAAACAGGTAAGTCGAGAGGTGAGTTCACGTTGCCTCAAAACGGTACGCACCAGTTATGGTACATGAACCCGAGGCATACGCCCAGCAATGGCAGCATGAAATACAAACTGAACAAATGCCGCTCGACGAGGATCCTGCTACCGTACGCCATTCCCGCGCTCCAAACACCTCCTACTTTCACGCCGTCTGTGACGTGGATAGGAAGAGGTATACGGAAGCCGAACGCCCAAGGGAGATAGAGAAGGTCATTGAGAATCACAGAGACTGCGATGACCACTGCTTGCGAGACCTCTGAGCCGTTGATACCCGCGAGGATATTGATGCTGTTGGTGCAGAAGGTAGAGAGTAGGGACATGTACACATAGTACAGCGGACCTATAGGCAGGGTGAGTAATCTTCCCGCCGCATATGATGTAACGAAGCGCACCGAGATTGATCAATGTGCCCAGAAGCCACCGAAGTGGGATCGGAACCACTACGTCGGTGGTCCCTCGCTCAGAGTAGTAAACGATGAGCAGCGGGATGCAAGCAATGATAGGTATGGGCAGCTTGTGGCGCCACCGGATGTCGAAGACGTCGTCTAGAAAGCCGAGCATGGTGGCTATCAAGAGGGAAAGGATGGAGGACAGATATACTGCCAGCTTGCGAAAACAGACTTCCGCAGTCAGTAAGGTGAGCTGGAAGAACAGATGAGCGACTCACTTGATGGTGAGGGAACTCATTGACCACGATGCCTTCGCGCGCACCCCTCGGCGCGTCATGGTGGTTGGTGATAGATTCTGAGAACGCGTAGGGTACGAACAGGATGAGAAGTAGGATGTAGAGGGATGCACAGACGAGCCCCTGGCTCTCTGGGCTAGTTCAAAGAGTGTTCAGCGCCTCGCACGGAGTCCGACAACTCAGAAGACTCACATCGGCGTGTCGTACGTCTTCAGCAAATCTCGGCCCTTCAAGTTGGCATGTATGAACGTTGGACCCAGTGCAGGCACGAGGTATAGCGAGCCCAGGAAAGCGAGTATGGAGAGTCCGAAGGCAGCATACAGCGCGGGCAGAGCGGGGGCTGGTTCAATCAACGGCCGAGTAAGAAACCAGAGGGCTGTAGGGACCAGTGCGAATAGCAGAGCTTGCGGAAGTGGGCGCGGGCGTATCGCCTGTTCCTGCGCCATGGTTGGGTCCGCGAGAGCAGAGAGATTTTGGACACGAGGGCGAGTATCAGACGTGCGGGGAGTAGCGTAAGGAGAGACGGTACGGGGCGTGCATTGGTTTGTGCGGCGAGCACGGTGGCGGCAAAGCGCGAAGGCGTTGCAGAGGACGTGTCGATGATCGCTGGAACGCGTCCCACGTGGCTGGCTACCGGCGGGCGTCTACTTCGCATACATGCTGCGTATCCCGAAATAGCCACAAGCTTGAGCTCTTGACCCCCACCACGATGAGTATTCGAACTCCCTTCCGCCAACGCCACAAAAATTTCGCACTGATACCAAAGCTGTGTTTTATGCTCCTTATTACTGGTATTATGAAGGTGTTCGGAGAATAATTCCACGTACGTGTGTAAGCTTACCTATCCGTCCAAACTCATGCTGCGTCCGTGACTGATCACCTTCAGGTAGCTACGTGAACGAAGGCACGGCGTATATGTACAGTGAATGTATGGCACCACTCAAACGTGCCTGCAATCCAACGCAGGATGGTGAATACCTGACGCGCCCGCCGGGCTGTGGGCCGACAATTGCAAAATTGTCTGCATCCCTTCTCCTCTCCAATCAGCCAGCCCGTAGCACGGCGAATAATCCACGGGGGTGACCGGGGTTCGCGATAGAACCACTGCACATAAATTGTAGTGTTCTACGGCGGCGAATATATACCCACTCACCCGCATCATGAACTCGAACAGCTTCCCGAGACAATACACATCCCATGAGTACGGGTCAAAGTAGTCCATATCCAGAGGCCGGGGGACTTGAGCGTAGCGAAGGGGTATTGCCGGTTGAACGCCCGGACCCAAGGTGAGTTGTCGAGAGGTTCCAAAGTCGATGATGTAGGCCCGCCACGCAACTAGCCGGCTGTCCATTCGGGCTTCGTAATCGGTCGCCACAAGTGTATTGCCGTCGCAGATGTCCTAGAGTCAATTCAGCACCACAGCAATAGCACGGTACAGATCATGAAAGTTTTACCATGTGCGCTATCTTTTGCTCGTGCAAGTACTCGACACCCTACACACGACAGCGTCAATATGTAGTACGTGGCCGGCCGAGGGCGTACGAACCTCAACAACCTGGCGGAAGACATCCAAAATCCCGGACAGAGTCCACCCGCTCAACCTCGCTGTGTACGTGTTGTGTGCAGACGGCATGATGAGGATCGTCTTCAGTCCCTCGCACTCGATGATTTCGCATGGCATGGTGTGGTTCCGACGACACGGGTCGCGCTGCAGTCGCCGGTATATAGCGGCCTCCTGATTGCCCGGCTCCACAATCTTCACAACGCGGACAGGTGGGTTAAAGGCTGAGGTGGCAAAAACCGCATACTGTGCCAAGAAAATAAGCAAGGTCAGCTAGATGTTGGACAACGGGTTGGATCGGAAGTCGCGTACAGGCTGCATGCAATCTGCACCCAGAACGATACCTCGCCTTTGGAGCTCGGGGTGATCCATGAGCCAGCTGGGCACCTTCGTCATACTTTCTACTTCCATGTTTGGTTCAAGACAAGGAAGAGGAACAGTGGAAGGTCGCTGTAAGCCGAACCATGCGCCGTGATGGCCTCAAGCAAGTACAGTAAACTCGCCGCGACATACCAACACCGCCACGCGGACACCGAACGCATTACATAGGCGCCCAACTAGATGTTCTTGCTTCTCTCCACCACTCGCCGCCTGAAAATTTCCGACCGCTAGTCTGATCACAATGGGATCTAGCTATATGCAGATCTAGCGATAAATCTATGAAGTCAAATTTCGCGGTGTTTCGGTCTTCCTACTGTAGGTCTCCCTTGTGTTCTTGACGCGGAGGTCACATTCCACGTGCTCACTGCTCACGCAGCGCGAAGGTTCGCGTCTCCAAGTTCAACTTGGCTTCGACGCGCACACACTCTAATCCTGCCAAGCCCGTCTACCTCTACGCTTACGTCGAAACAAACTTCTGGTTCGATAGTCGTGGGCCAACTCTTTTGGGACTATGTGCTCCGGAGAGGGAGATAGTGGCACTTGTAGTAGGGAGGAAATCGCCCGCTTGACACGCGACAACGCCTCCCTCGTCGAGCTGAACGCTGCGCTCAAAGACGGAAACGCTGCGCTCAAAGATGCAAACGCCGCACTGAAGGACGCAAACACAACTTTCAAAGCCCTAGTGGCATCCTTGCAGAGCGAGCGCGCAGCCCTTCTTGGGCAGCAAACAGAACACCTCATAGTCACGGAACATTCGACATGGACGGTGAGTGACTTGGATGAAGTGGGCATGTAGCTCTACTACACAGACTCCCGCATGCAGTATCAAAACTGAGCTGCCTCTTCTGCAGGCACCGCACACTCGTTATCTGCACGGCGGCGTATGGAAGCTCCCTCAAGAGATCATGCTTCGTATATTCTTGGCGACTATTCCTTCCGACGACGACTACGATCTTTCTGTGCGGGCTGGTCCCCGAACCGCGTGGACTCTTTCTGTCAGTACGCGAAAGGCGCTCACTTCCGTCTGCAAGGCCTGGTATGGCGCCGCTTCCGAGGCCCTCTATGCCGACATCGCCCTCCGGCGTATGGGACAAATCAACGCACTCGCCCGCACTCTCCGTTCTTCCCGCGCCGTTTATGCACCAGACCCAAGCGCATTTATAAAACGCATCCGCATAGCCGGGTGCACCGTGTCCTCCCGGTGTGCACGGGTCGCTAGGGCGGATCTCACATACATCCTGGAATCTTCCTCGAGGCTGAAGACCTTTGAGGATCGCCCTGATCCGCTCTTGGAAACGTTACGCGAAGACCCCCTCGATGTCGAGAAGTGGTACAATCCTGTATGGTTTTGGGATCACCTTCAAGGCACTCCCGGCGGCGCTTTGGCCGAACGTTGTGCTTCCGGGCTACAGCATCTGGCGTTCGCGGAACTCAGAGACGAGGAGCACCTTATATATATCCACCACTTGCTTCTCGTAGAGACACACTTGGCGACTGTAACACTGGGGCCTCTCTGGATCGAGGCTCCTACAGTCTTACCAACCTTGTCTCAGCAAACCCCCATCAGCCTTCCCCATCTCACCGACCTCCAGATCCCTAGCGCCCTTTTGAACGTTGAACAGTACACCTCTGACATCTGGCACCTTCCCAATCTTCGCCAGCTAACTGTCCTCTCCTGCCACGAGATCCCTCGAAACGCCCTGGACCTCTTCGGAAAGCGCCTGAAGTACCTCCACGTCGTCCCCGAGCCCGACTGGAAAGGGGAGTTCTCGGAAGGCCCACTCTCCATGCTCAGGACCCTCTGCCCCGTCCTCGAACACCTCGTGCTCCCGCACATCGCCACGCTGAACCTGCCATGCGTGATCGCCTCTCCCACTCTGCAGTACCTCGACATCTGGGGCTCCGCACACAAACGCCGCGTCGTCGAGCTCATGTGCGAAATGGGCCGCGCGTGCTCGCTACCCAGCCTCCGCGCGATCCGCATGCTTACCCCGTGCAACCCCTATCCTGACGATTCCGTGGAGACGCGCCTGCCGCTCTTCTGCGACCCCGCCGACGTGACCGGAGACGCCGTGCGCGTGCGCACCCTTCCCTGGGGCGTTCGGGTGCTCCAGACGTCGTGGGCGATCCTGCGTGACCTGGGCGGGCGGGACGGGGATGATATCCGGTTTTACAACGTTCCGTTCGACGAAGAGGTCGACTCAGAGGCCGGTGGGGGTTCCGACTATGAGCCTTCGTGGGCAGGGGAGGAGGCAGAGGGTGACGAAGTGGGAGGGGCGGTGGAAGACGAATGGGAGGCGGAGGACGAAGGCGATGGAACGTCATGGGTGTCCGACTCCGACTCCGAGGCCTCTGTCGGCGAAGACGAGGATGGCCCCGGGCCTGAGCTGGTAGCAGCAGGCATTCAGGATTTCGACCGAGAAACGGTCTTGGAGATGTTTGCGAGGAGCCAAGAGGGGGACTACCTACTTGATGACGAACCTAGTCTGTGAGCGCGTAGGCGATACACAAAGATATAGAGATACAATTCAAATCAGCGCTGTATACCCAACAACCTGTACTAGTAGCCCTACGGTAATGACCACAACCTAAAATTCACTCAAGCCAGTCAGAATCGCCGACATTGAATATGAGACCAGCCGCCTGCTTTCTGCGCAGTGCCTTCCCCTTCAACTGGCGAGCAGGTACCTTCCGTGGTCTCATGGAGTCCTCATCTTTCGTGTCCCCAGTTCGTAAGGTAGTGGTCGAAGCATCATTGCCCGATAGCCGTTTCTTCTGCAACGCGAACAGAAGCCGGTTCTGCGGTGTAGGAGGGACCGACTTGGGCCTCGCGGAAGTAGGACGAGCGCTGCGGAAACGGGGAGCGATGTCGCCGTAGAGATCGTCGATGTTATGCGGGTCTGGCTCGGGAGAGGCGACGGGGACGGGCTCCGGCGGCGGAGAATCGACGTCCATATGGTCGTCGCCCAGCTTCCACTCTACTTCTTCAAGGTCTTTGGATTGCGAGCGCATCTCGGGGAGGTCATGTCGTGGAGAAAACGTGCGGGCGGCGGTCTTGCGTGCGCTTTGGGGCCTGCTCAGGATATAGTCCACGGTCGGGGGAGGTTGGAGCTGGCCGCTGGCCCGCATGTTGGAGATGAGGTCTCGGAGGTCCTGGGCGCTCACCGAGGGCGCTGGAGGAGTTGGGATTACGGGGGGCACAGGGGACGTCATTGGTCTTTTGGGCGCGGCGGAACTATGGGCATCTCTGCTTGGGGGTGGAAGGGGCCGCGCGGGGAGTCCACTGGTGACGTGGACGCGAGCAGGGGAGGAGGGACGCACCTCGTCCACCGGTCTTTGGGAGGGAACCAAAGGAGTGATGACGAGGGCATTCTTCGCAGGGCGTTTCTGGCGATCGTATGCATCAATATAGAGCTCTGGCGAGACGGAAGTTGGGATTTTACCTGGCGACCTCCTGCGGACCCTGCACCTTTCCCAAGAATGTGAATTTGACGATCTGAGGTAATGTTCGGAGCAGATTTGGACGGGAAACCTCCCGCAGCAGGAGCATCGAATGCACTAGGAGCCACCGCCTCCCGCGGATTTGTCTGGCTGGGAGGTTTGGCTGGGACTTGCGCGGGAACGGGTGTAGGGAGAGGTACAATGACTAGGGAAGACATGTCTACCATCTCAACGTCGTCATCGATCTCTATCACGGCAGGGGTTGCAGGTGGCCGGGGATGAGTCGCCTGGTTGTCCGAGTTACGACTGGTACTTAACGATGCGGTAGGCACGGCTGAACCAGTAACGGTGGCCCTCGCCGCGTCCGTGATTCCATCTCTTTGTGTGGGAGTAGCTTGGGGCGCGCGGCTCGTCTCCAGAACCCGCACCGGCGCAGCAGCGGGTGGGTCAACACGAGGTCTCTTCGAGCAACGACGACATTGCCAAGCAGCGAGACCCGCGTCACGCTTTCCCTTCTCGTCGGCTTCGATGCGGCGCAAGAGTTCCTGCTCATTCACGGGAGGGATGTGACATGCTAAAGAAATTTCAGCTATGATCTGCCATGATGTGTATTGTACTCACTGTGATGCCATGCGCGTTGACATCTGCAGCACGCGATGAGAAAGGCCGCAGGGGTGTCGTGTGTCTGATTACATCGGACGCAAGGGATCTTGGGAGCAGCGCTGACGACTACGCTCATCTAACTCGTCGTCGGCTGGATGGTATGATGACTGTGAGAGTATAAGGGAGGGCGCATAACGATGATCTGGCGTGTACGCAATCCTCGAAGTAGACGGACAAGAGGCGTTTTGGGAGTCCTCGGATTCGAAGCACGTAGGTGCACGTGGGAGCACCGCAGGTCGATCGCCGCCGCAGCTGCTCGCGCGACGCGGTACGCGCTCCCCCGCCGTGCCTCAAAGACACGATGTGTGCCGCCGAGACCCAGAAGGAAACACGATGGACAAGCGTATCACTCTCCCCCACGCGCGTGGTGGAGGTGGAGAAAGAGACCAACAAGCGAGACGCCCGGCAAGATGAGGCATACCCGCTCCGGGTCAGGGCCGCTGGGCGCCAAGCGCGTCCAGACGTCATATACACCGTTCAGCTGTTTCCTCCAACACTCGTTATACCCCTTCTCTCCATACCATGGTTTCTCTCTCCAGGCCTCCAGACGGCCTCTTCGATGTCGTCAAAAACGCCATCGTCCACCACGCAGACGAGCGACAGACGGACAAAGAGGAACACCCGTCGACTCCTCCGTTGGCGCAGCCACCCGTAGTATGTCTTCAGTTCAGTCCTGCGCGAGACCACTGCCGACCGCGCGTTGTCGCAGGAGAACAATAAACCATTCAATAACAGCCATGATCAACAATCACAAGATGAGAGGCCGTGGGGAGACGATAATAGAGAGGGCACGGGCGAGAGCGCGCCTCCAGACAAGCCGCCGGATGTGAGTAGAGTCCCCGCCTTTACAAGCATCCGTCACCCGTATGATGCTTGCATGAGTACATCGAAGCCCATGCTATGTTGTGACACAGGTCAGCCAGAGGCCCTGGAGGCGTGTGGCTGGCCTGTGTCCAGAATGCCGTGTCCCCGTTGCGAAAGGGAACGCGTCGAGTTGGTGTACTGGAGACGACAGAATAATGGGACAGTAGCGGGTACACGCGCGCCGGTAACTTCAGAACTAGCCGCACTCTATGTGGTGCGTCCGGAGGTCGACTACGTCCTGCGGGACGATTTTGAAGAGATGCTACGACGAGTAGAGGAGCTGCGCTTTCAATTTATACGGGCAAGATCTTGACCTGCTGCCCTGCTCCACCATATGTGGTTTCATGACTACATCACAAACATGCACTCATATTAACATTTTAGAAACGTGCCGAGCAAGATGGTCAACTTCCGGATCCTCAACCGCCCGAAGAGCAACCCTCTCTGCCAGCGTCCCCAAAGTCGAAGACGTCCTTCCATCCTTCTGCAAAGTCCCCTGACGACAGCAAACGTGGAGCGCGTCGTGGCCTGTCTATCTCTACCTCCCGAGGTTACGTCCCTCAGCCCGGAACTCCGCAACAACGAACAGGTCCTCCCAGATCCATATCATACAACTATTCCCTCTCCAGCGCACACGGACACACCCTTTCCCCTACTACCTCCAGACAGCAGGAAGACAACTCGACGGTAGAGGAGGACCCGGACCGGAGTTACGACTTCCCGACCTCGGTGACCTCTCCGTTTCGCGGCGCGCTTGAGTATGGGGACCGAGAATTACGTGAGCGCGAGCGTGAAATCGCGGAGCGTAAGCACCGACGCAAGGACAGCTACTTTCACAACCCTATGAAGTGGCTTACGGAGTCTCCCCGCGATACGCCAAGGGATGAAGAGCCGCCATTTAACTTCACTCGCACGCGCACGGAGGGTGGCCATCAGGACAGCGAGGAAGGGGAGGCAGCCGCGGGCCCCTCCCAGGCGACATCTCCACAAACTCCCGCGGGCACGCCACGTCTGCGGTACTCCCGATCTATGCCGCACATCGACAGGGAAGGACGCTCACCTGCCGCACCCAAATGGGGTAGGCTACGCTCCCTTCTCCCTCATATCGCCAGCCAAGCCAAGACCCAGACGCCGGCTCCTTCGACGGTGGTTTCTCCTAATGTGAACATCACTGACGAGCTCATCACTGGCGGGCTGGCCACACAGATGCTTCGCATGTGGTTTGAGCGGGACGATAAAGGACACCGTAGAGTTCCTGCGCTATTCCACCGACTGCGGATTCGTGTCAGCGACAGCTTGCACCCACTCCACGGGAATAAAGCTGTCTTCCGGATCGAATGCGAGTATGCCAATGGCGCGGTGCGGTGGGTTGTCTATCGCCAGTTGCGCGAGTTCCTCTCGCTGCACACCCATTATACCCTATCCAACGCGTACAACCGGAATATAGAGACGTTGCCGGAGTTCCCCCTGACCAGTAGGTGCATGATGCTCCGAAGCAGCGGCTATTTTGCTGACCGCTCGTAGCTCTTCCGTACTTCAAGTTCTTGAAGGAACGCGGCAATGATGTCGGTCGCGCCGACTTCGCGAGACTGCAGCGCGAGACCCTTGAGAACTACCTGATTGGTCTTATACGCGCTGTCGTACGTTGTCTCACGCATTCGTGCTGTACGAGTGCTGATAACCTTCCAGATGTTTCATCCTGCTGTGAACCGCTTGGCTGGCTTCCTTGAGCTTGGCGCACTCACTATAGCTCTCGCGCAGTCGGGTGGAGCGCAGTACAAGGCGGGTTTCCTTCGTTTAGATGCTGTATCACCGAAGGGTGCGTTCGGACGTAAAGCTGCTGGATGGCAGGAGAAGAAGAAGCAGCGATGGTGTGCAGTTCGAGAGAGCTATCTAGTAGTTATGGAGGAAATGGGAGAGGTGGGTACACGGTCCAACTGGCATCGCATCCCTCACTGATTTTCAAACAGCTCGTCGTCTGGGATGTCTTCCTAATCGACCAAGACTTTAAGATCGAACGGCCGACGCGTTACTATCGACAAGGTCTGAACCTATTTCACCAACTGGATGACCACGACAGCGACCACGAAGACGAGGACAAGAGCCACCAGCAAGACAGGAACAAGGCCGGGGCGCCACCTCAGCCACGCAAAAGGCTTGGGTCTACCGTCGGCTCCATCAAGAGCTCCTTCTCCAAGGTACTCCACCTAGGACACAACCATGGCGCACATCAGCGTAATAACGCGTCCGCCAACAATCTTGCTGTGGGCGCGCAAAACGGTGGCCGCCGCTCAAGCGTAACCTCGGGGACGTCCGGCGTTTCTGGTCCTTCCTTCCACCCGCTGACTCCGATGTTGGACCCTTCGACGAACACCAACCCGTTAGAGGGCGTGCACGATGAGGACCACGTGGGTGAAGACGACCTGCACCCGCCGACCGAGGATCCGGGAGCGCAGAAGCGGAGCTCGAAGGACGTGTCGAAGCACACGTTCTACGTGGTGAACGCGCAAACGCGACTAAAGCTGTTTGCGAAGAACGAAAGGCAAATGCTGCAATGGATCGCCGCGTTCGAGCGGGTCGCGAAAGAGAGCCATTACACCGGCAAGAACCGTTTCGATAGCTTCGCGCCCATCCGACTGAATGTGGCGGCGCAGTGGTTGGTGGATGGTGTAAGTCTACTCTGTAGCTCGAGGGATCGCACGAGTGCTCATTCCGAACTTCTAGCGCGATTACTTCTGGAATCTGTCCAGAGCTATCCTACTCGCGCGGGAGACCATCCAGATTCATGACTGGTGGCTTTCTCCAGGTATGCCTTTTCCAGGCGCACATAGGGAATGTCCGCTGACCCTGTGCGCAGAGCTGCAGCTGCGAAGACCAAACAAGGATCGTTACCGTCTCGACCATCTACTGGAGAAGAAGGCGAAGGAAGGCGTCAAGATCTACATCATTCTCTAGTACGCTCACAGTCTATCTACTGCCACACCTATGTTAACCTACTCCTAGCCAGGAGGTGTCGAACCGGACGACCCCTACAGACAGCCAGTAAGCCAGCTTGTTGATCGTCATCCACACAATCACTCATTAGCTTCTCCGTTTCTTGCAGCTACGCCAAGCAGCGCCTGACCGCACTACATCCGAACATCATGGTCCAACGGTCGCCCTCTCACTTCCAGACCGGCACCTTTTACTGGGCTCATGTAAGTGATGGTACTTGAACGTTTCTGATACGTAGCTCACCCGTACATCATTGTAGCATGAAAAGCTCTGCGTCATCGATCAGACAATCGCGTTCATGGGGGGCCTAGATCACTGCTTCGGACGGTATGTATTTCCTGCTTCGCTTTTGCCACGTCTTCCTGACAGAGATATAGATGGGACACACCTCAGCATATCCTCGTCGACGACCCTGAACTCGGTCCTGAAGGTCAGGGTCAGGAGTTCATCTGGCCTGGTGAGTAGTGTGGCGTTCGTGTGTCACACCGTTGCTTATTCCCGGGCAGGCAAGGATTACAGCAATCCGCGAGTGCTCGACTTCCACAACCTAAACAAGCCAGACGAAGACATGTATGACAGGGGGAAAGTTCCCCGAATGCCTTGGTGAGGAAATTGTGGTCGACGCTGTATCGATAAACTGACGGAATTTTCAAAAGGCACGATGTCTCGATGCAAGTCGTCGGACAGCCCGCTCGTGATCTTGCGAGGCATTTTGTTCAAAGGTAGGCTGACCTACCTGTTGACGGGGCAAAGCTGACCTACCGTGACATCAACAGGTGGAACTACTTGCTCAGGATTAAGGTACGTGTACGCCATGTCAGGGGGTAACCTGATGCTAAGTAACTGGGTGTGCAGAACCACTCGCGTACCATGCCGTTCTTGCTCCCACCACCGGAGTTCAAACCCGGTGAGCTGGCAGAGATGGGCCTGACGGGAACATGCGAGCTGCAAATCTGCCGCTCTGCTGGACCTTGGTCCATGGGGACGCCCGAGCGGATCGAGCATTCCATCCAGAACGCGTACTTGAAGGGTGAGTGGATATCTCGGACAGTGTTTCTAATGCTGCACGTGCTGACGACAGCGCAGCAATCCAAATGTCTGATCATTTCGTGTACATCGAGAACCAGTTCTTCATTACCTCGTGAGTTCGGTAGCTTCGCTTGGCGTAAGGCTCGGTACTGACGCGATTGCAGTACTGTTGTGAATGAGGTCAAGGTCGAGAACCGGATCGGCGACGCGCTCGTATCGCGCATCATCCGCGCACATCGTGAGCGGACGCCCTGGAAGTGCTGTATCGTCATCCCGCTATTGCCCGGCTTTGCATTTCCCGTCGACCATAGCGACGCTAGCGCTGTGGGTTCAGTCTCATTCATGGCAACTACGAATAAGTGCTCACGGATATCATTAGATTCGCATCATCCTCGAGTGTCAAAACAGGACGATCAGCCGCGGGCCGAACTCTATCTTCGGTCGTCTGAGGAAGGAAGGCATAGACGTACGTGTTGTGCCACGGTTGCTTTCATGCATCTAACGGGGGAATAATAGCCCGACAACTACATTACTGTGTTCTCGCTTCGCAACTGGGCCAAGCTACGTGGTGAGGTGCTGACCACGGAGCAGGTGCGTACTTTCGTTTCAAAGCGAGATTCGATGAAACTGACTGCTTTGCAGGTCTACATTCACGGCAAGGTCTGTATCGTGGACGATCGTCTGGCAATCATCGGCAGCGCGAATATCAACGAGAGGTCTCAGCGAGGAGACCGGGATTCAGAGATAGCAGCGGTCATTCGCGACACGGACATGCTTGACTGGTAGGTCGTTTGCCTACGACAGTTGTCGAGCTAGAACTCATCGTTGGCTGCAGCACGATGGCGGGGAAGCCCTACAAGGTCGGCCGCTTCGCTCACAGCCTTCGCGTGCGCCTTATGCGGGAGCATCTCGGAGTCGACGTCGACGCCCTCTACGAGGAGGATCTTATGGCCGCTGAACCCAACAAGGAGGAGTACGAGCAAGAGCATTGGGACCCTGAAGGCGAGCAAGAGTTCGGTGATGCTGGGGTGACGCACATCAGCAGAAAACACCAGCGTACCGCCATGGGATCTCTGGTACATGACACCATTGACGGATTGGAGCAAGGTATGTTTCTATCAGTGTTATCTTGATTCACTTACTGAGGAATTTTGGTAGCCATTCATGGCACTGGGGAGGCTGGGTCTAAGGATATGTCCGTGTTGATGAGGAAGGCTGGCCTAAAGACCAAGAATGCTGATGCGACCGCCGGTGACCGCTTCTTGCGGGAGGAGCGGGAGATGTACACCCGTGACGGACAGAAGGAGCCTGGTTTCGCTAGTTCTCTTGTCCCGACCCTCGAGGAGAAGGTCATCGCTGAGCATCGTCCTCCGCAAGAACACGCCACAGCTTCGACCATCCACCGCCAGCTGGAGGAGGATAGCGGTCTGGAGGACGAGCAAGATGGGGATGCTGGTCGCAGGAACGGCATCATACCAAACGGCGATGGTGATGCGAAGAAGGAGCAGAACGGCTCGGCGACAGCACCGAACGGGGACGCTCACCGTTCCGAACCCCCTCAAGCGCGTCTCGAGGACGGCGAGTTGTACGGAGCGCCCGCCGATGCGTCGGTGGACCCCATGCACGACGATCAGCCTCCACACGCGAGGGCCTCTAAGACTGATGCCGACGAGGAAGAGAGCAAGGCGCCAGGGGCTCGCGCGACACTTCGGAAGCATCTTGCGGCGAAGCTTGGTAACAAGGCATGGCAGCTTCCGACACCCACCCCGAACGTCGATCCGTACGGCTTCGAAGATCCCATCCGGGACGAGTTCTGGAAGGAAACCTGGGTCGCGAGCGCCGTTCACAACGTAGGTCGCTTCCTGATTCCCAGAGATCTGGGGAACTGAGCACGTCCGACAGACCGAGATCTATCGCAAGGTTTTCCATGCGATCCCTGACGATCTCGTCACGACGTGGAAGCAGTACAAGGAGTTCATCGTACACCACGAGCGTCTCAACAAGCCTGTGAGTCCTGACAATGCGAGGGCCGCCAATAAATGTATCCTCATCATTATATAGGTCAAGGAGCACGACCCCTCAGACCCACCTCTTGCGCGTATGCCTTCCGAGGCAGCAGATCGCGAAGCGCCAGGACAGGCCCGTGTAGCTGACCATTACGCGTATACTTCCGAGGACAACCTAGCTAGGGAAAAGGAGCACGCGGACGACTATGAGGAGTCGCGAACATCGTCTACCCCTCTGCCATCCGAGACGCCAGGGGGAGCTGGACAGAAGGAAAAAGAGAAGGAGAAGGAGAAGCAGCGGCCGGCGTCGAAGGGTCCCAAGCCCTTCGAGCAATCGGAGCGAGACGAGATGGAAAACCTCTTGAACGAACTGCGTGGTCACCTTGGTGAGTCTTCCTCAGTGATGATATTAGTCCTTACTGACAAGAGATGCAGTGATATATCCTACGCGATTCTTGGAAGGGGAGGATGTTGCAAACAACTTCTTGTTCCCTACCGACAGGCGAGTTCATATACGCCTTTATGTTGATCTACTACTGACATGTACACCATAGGCTCATGCCGCTGCCAATCTACGACTAGAGATACCCCACGGGAGATGGCTGCGCTCACTGTCTTCGGCTTGACTCTACGTTGCTGAAATATCGGACTACGCCGCACACTCGTTTAGTGTATATGATCTAATCGTCGTATTGTACCATCAACGGACTACCTAACTTATACACACGCGAATGGACACTCCTTTTTTGACTGTAACTGTAACCTGTACGATATATTTGGCTATCCAACATCGACCTGCGAGATTCAGGCGGCATCGCTCTGTACAACACGCGTGTCGGAGTGTCAATACGAAGTGCGCTCCGCGTAAACTATTCTGCCACGTGACACACGCGCATCCGTTGTCGCTGAGGGCGCTTACTGAGCAACTCACCCACTTGCTCTCGTCGTCGACCATGAGCTACCCTCCAGGAATGCCTCCGCCCCCTCCTGGCATGAGAATGCCGCCTCCGCCCCCCGGCATGCCTGGAATGTCCGCACCGCCGCCAGGAATGCCCCACCAACCAGGATTCGGTGAGCCTTCGAGCTCTCGTATGCCTCCGGAGGTTCTCGCGCAAAAATCCCAGAAATGGATCCAAATGCAGAGGAAGAGGTACGGCGAAAAGCGTAAGGGCGGCTTTGTGGATATGGGGAAGCAGGTACGCACACTATCAGGCGTATTCGCAGCTGCAGAACTGACATCTTTCTAGGACCTCCCTCCGGAGCATGTCCGCAAAATCATCAAGGACCACGGTGACATGAGCAACCGCAAGTTCCGCAACGACAAGCGTGTTCACCTCGGTGCTCTCAAGTACGTCCCGCATGCCGTCATGAAGCTGCTGGAGAACATTCCTTACCCTTGGGAGCAAGTCCGCGAGGTGCCCGTGCTCTACCACATAACGGGAGCTATCACGTTCGTCAACGAGATTCCCCGTGTCATCGAGCCGGTGTATCACGCGCAATGGAGTACGATGTGGCTCGCTATGCGAAGGGAGAAGCGAGACCGTCGGCACTTCAAGCGTATGCGGTTCCCTCCTTTCGACGACGAGGAGCCCCCTCTGGACTATGGCGACAACATTCTGGATGTCGAGCCCCTGGAAGCCATTCAGCTGGAACTGGACGAGGAGGAAGACGCTGCGGTTCATGAATGGTTCTACGACCCGAAGCCCCTCGTCGACACCCCACATGTCAACGGGTCGTCCTACCGGTACTGGAACCTGACGTTGCCCATCATGGCCAACCTGTACCGCCTAGGTAGGACGCTCCTTTCCGATCACACAGACGACAACGCCTCCCATCTCTTCGACAAGAAGTCCTTCTTTACCGCAAAGGCGCTGAACATGGCCATCCCGGGGGGACCCAAGTTCGAGCCTCTGTACAGGGACATGGACACCTTCGACGAGGATTGGAACGAGTTTAACGACATCAACAAGGTTATCATTCGCCAGCAGATCCGAACGGAGTATCGGGTGGCCTTCCCCCACTTATATAACTCACTTCCTCGGTCTGTCCACATTGCTCCGTATCACAGCCCGAAGAATGTGTATATCCGCACTGATGACCCCGACCTCCCCGCGTTCTACTTCGACCCCCTCATCAACCCGATCTCCCTGCGCGGGTTCACGCCTAAGAACGCCCCTCTCGTCTCACACGAGGATGCTATCTTTGGCCCGAACGACGCGGACGATGACGACTTCGAGCTGCCGGAGGAGGTGCAGCCCTTCATGGAAGATATGCCTCTTGAGAACGACCTTACCGCTGACGCTATCGCCCTCTGGTGGGCGCCTGACCCGTACAAGCGTCGCTCAGGGCGCATGCGTCGCGCTCAGGACATCCCTCTGGTGAAGAACTGGTATCTAGAACACTGTCCTCCCGGTCAACCGGTCAAGGTCCGCGTATCGTACCAGAAGCTCCTCAAGTGCTTCGTTCTCAACGAGCTTCATACGCGTCCGGAGAAGGCGATGACGAAGAAGAACCTCTTCCGACAGCTTAAGGCGACGAAGTTCTTCCAGACGACAAAGCTTGACTGGGTGGAGGCTGGACTGCAGGTTTGCCGCCAAGGCTACAACATGCTCAACCTTCTCATTCACCGGAAGGTACAGTTGACGTTTGTGTCGTTTCTCTCATACGCTAATAATTGGTTATAGAACTTGAACTACCTCCATCTGGACTACAACATGAACTTGAAGCCCGTCAAGTAAGTTAAACGTCACTTCGTCTCTGCGTTGTACTGATCCGTGTATGTAGGACGCTCACCACGAAAGAGCGTAAGAAATCCCGTTTCGGAAACGCCTTCCATCTGTGCCGTGAGATCCTGCGGTTGACGAAGCTCGTCGTCGACGCGCACGTGCAGTTCCGACTTGGTAACGTCGACGCGTTCCAGCTCGCGGACGCGTTGCAGTACATCTTCGCACACATCGGTGCACTGACCGGCATGTACCGGTACAAGTACAAGCTCATGAGGCAAGTGCGCATGACGAAAGATCTCAAGCATCTCATCTACTACCGCTTCAACACGGGTCCAGTTGGCAAGGGTCCTGGTTGCGGTTTCTGGGCGCCTGGCTGGAGAGTGTGGCTCTTCTTCATGCGTGGTATCGTTCCTCTTCTGGAAAGATGGTGAGCACCCTTCGGCAAGTTTGCTGTATCAGGGTTAAACTTACGCCACAATTCTACAGGCTCGGCAACTTGCTCGCACGTCAGTTCGAGGGCCGTAACAGCAAGGGCATCGCGAAGACCGTCACGAAGCAGCGTGTCGAGTCTCACTACGATCTCGAGCTCCGTGCGGCCGTCATGCACGATATTCTCGACATGATGCCTGAGTCCATCAAGCAGAACAAGGCGAAGACGATCTTGCAGCACTTGTCGGAGGCGTGGCGTTGCTGGAAGGCGAACATCCCGTGGAAGGTCCCGGGTATGCCGACTGCTATCGAGAACATTATCCTCCGCTACATCAAGAGCAAGGCTGACTGGTGGACGTCCGTCGCGCACTACAACCGTGAGCGTATCCGTCGCGGCGCGACTGTCGACAAAGCTGTCGTCAAGAAGAACCTTGGTCGTCTCACACGCCTGTACCTGAAGGCCGAGCAAGAACGCCAGCATGGCTACCTCAAGGACGGTCCTTACATCAGCGCAGAGGAGGCAGTCGCTATCTACACGGCGACCGTCCACTGGCTAGAGAGCCGGAAGTTCTCCCCTATCCCCTTCCCGCCGCTGAACTACAAGCACGACACCAAGCTGCTTGTTCTCGCCCTCGAGAAGCTCAAAGAGGCGTATTCGGTGAAGGGTCGCCTGAATCAGTCGCAGCGAGAAGAGCTTGCGCTCATCGAGCAGGCCTACGACAACCCTCACGAGTGCCTGTCGCGCATCAAGCGTCTGCTGCTAACGCAGCGCGCGTTCAAGGAGTCCGGTATCGAGTTCTTCGACACGTACGACAAGCTCATCCCCTGCTACGACATCGAGCCCGTCGAGAAGATCACCGATGCTGTATGTGTCGCTCATGTTCCCGCATATTGCATAACGTACTGACTTCGTCTCATCAGTACCTCGACCAGTTCCTGTTCTTCGAGGCGGACAAGCGCGGCCTCTTCCCGTCTTGGATCAAGCCAGCTGTAAGGGCCCTTACTCTCGAACGATGACCGTTTTGAACTAACGCTCGCGCGTACAGGATACGGAACCTCCTCCATTGCTCGTCTACAAGTGGTGTCAGGGTATCAACAACCTGTCCGACATCTGGGAGACGAGCGAGGGCGAGTGCAACGTTATGATGGAGACCGTTCTGTCCAAGGTGTACGAGAAGATCGATCTGACTCTCCTGAACCGTTTGCTCCGGCTGATCCTGGACCACAATCTCGCGGACTATATCACGGCGAAGAACAACACCGTCCTGACGTACAAGGGTATGCACTCATCCTGTTCGTTTTTGTATCTCACTCACGATATGCCGACAGACATGGCCCACACGAACGCCTACGGTCTCATTCGCGGCTTGCAGTTCTCAGCCTTCGTCTTTCAGTACTATGGTCTCGTCTTGGATCTGCTCATTCTCGGCCTGCAGCGCGCGAGCGAGATGGCTGGTCCCCCGCAGATGCCTAACAACTTCCTGCAGTACCGCGACGTTGCTACAGAGACACGTCACCCCATCCGCCTCTACTCTCGTTATGTCGACAGGATACACATCCTCTTCCGCTTCACTGCGGAGGAGGCGCGCGACCTCATTCAGCGATACCTCAGCGCTAACCCCGATCCGACGAACAACAACGTCATCGGGTACAACAACAAGCGTTGCTGGCCGCGCGACTGCCGCATGCGCCTCATCAAGCACGACGTTAACCTTGGACGTGCCGTGTTCTGGAACGTCAAGCAGAGTCTACCACGCTCGCTCACTACTATCGAGTGGGAAGACACGTTCGTCAGCGTCTTCTCGAAGGACAACCCCCAGCTGCTCTTCTCGATGTGTGGTTTCGAGGTCCGCATTCTGCCCAAGATCCGCACTCTCAGCGGCGAGCAATTCTCGCTCAAGGACGCCGTCTGGAACTTGACGAACGAGCAAACCAAGGAGCGCACCGCTCAGGCGTTTTTGCGCGTATCCGACGAGGGCGTACAACAGTTCAACAACCGCATTCGTCAAGTCCTCATGAGCTCGGGATCTACAACGTTCTCGAAGATTGTCAACAAGTGGAACACGGCGCTGATCGGCCTGATGACCTACTATCGCGAAGCGGTCATCCACACCAACGAACTTCTCGACGCGCTCGTCAAAGCGGAAAACAAGATTCAGACGCGTGTCAAGATCGGCCTGAACTCGAAGATGCCGTCACGTTTCCCCCCTGTTGTTTTCTACACGCCGAAGGAGCTCGGCGGTCTCGGTATGCTGTCGATGGGTCACGTTCTCATCCCGCAGAGCGATCTTCGGTGGTCGAAGCAGACGGACGTTGGTGGTAAGCACCTTCGTATACATCCTGCACTATCGTGTTGCTAACATCATCCTTAGTCACGCACTTCCGTGCGGGTATGTCTCACGAGGAGGACCAGCTCATCCCCAACCTGTACCGCTACTTGCAACCATGGGAGGCCGAGTTCATGGACTCCGCGCGCGTGTGGTCCGAGTACTCGATGAAGCGGAAGGAAGCAAACGCCCAGAACCGCCGTCTAACTCTCGAGGACTTGGAGGACTCGTGGGATCGCGGTATTCCGCGTATCAACACGCTCTTCCAGAAGGACCGTCACACGTACGTCATCTACTTCTTCCCACCTTCGCCACCTGCTAACCGCTTTGTAGACTTGCATATGATCGTGGCTGGCGTGTACGTACCGACTGGAAGCAGTACCAGTTGCTGAAGCAGTAAGTTGTGCACACACTCGTTGGCGCCGACCGTGTCTAATTTCCTTCTAGCAATCCGTTCTGGTGGACTTCGCAACGTCACGACGGCAAGCTTTGGCAGCTCAACAACTACCGTGTCGATGTCATCGCCGCGCTTGGAGGTGTTGAGGGTATTCTCGAGCACACCCTCTTCAAGGGCACCTACTTCCCCACCTGGGAGGGTCTGTTCTGGGAGAAGGCTTCCGGCTTCGAAGAATCTATGCGGTACAAGAAGCTCACGAACGCGCAGCGATCCGGTCTTAACCAGATCCCGAACCGTCGCTTCACTCTCTGGTGGAGTCCCACAATCAACCGAGCCAACGTCTACGTCGGTTTCCAGGTCCAGCTCGATCTCACGGGCATCTTCATGTAAGCTTCTCTTAGTACGGTTGTCGGTCTGTCACTGACGTCGCCACAGGCACGGTAAAATCCCGACCCTGAAGATCAGTCTGATCCAGATCTTCCGTGCGCATTTGTGGCAGAAGAGTAAGTATGCTTCGTGTTCTCGAACGGTGTCGCTTATTCTGACCCTTTCATGCAGTTCACGAGTCTGTCGTCATGGATTTGGTAAGTCCTCCCGCAGGACGTTGGCATAACGCGTGCTTACCCTGCGCCGTCTAGTGTCAAGTATTCGATCAAGAGCTGGAGCCGCTTCAGATCGAGACCGTACAGAAGGAGACCATCCATCCGCGTAAGAGTTACAAGATGAACTCGTCGTGCGCCGACATCTTGCTCTTCTCTGCTTACAAGGTAAGAGACACCATTCATGGTCCTACAACACCTGCTAATTTTTCTTCAGTGGAACATTGCTCGCCCGTCCCTCGTCACCGACGTGAGTGATCATCTCCTGATCGACAATTACGTACTAATGGGTTGGTCGTGCTATAGAGCAAGGATGTGCTCGACGGCACCACCAGCAACAAGTTCTGGATCGACGTTCAGTTGCGTTGGGGTGACTTCGACTCCCACGACATCGAGCGGTACACCCGCGCCAAGTTCCTGGACTACGTAAGTGTTTATGGCAGACCACGTCTTTCCGCCTTCTGATCTCGCTGCTCAGATTTCGGACTCCATGAGCATCTACCCATCACCCACCGGTCTCATGGTCGGCATGGACCTGGCGTACAACTTGTGGTCGGCGTTCGGCAACTGGTTCCCTGGCCTGAAGCCCCTTATCCAGCAGGCGATGGCTAAGATCATGAAGGCGAACCCGGCGTGCCACGTTCTGCGTGAGCGTATCCGGAAGGGTCTGCAGCTCTACTCGTCCGAGCCCACGGAGCCCTACCTCAACAGCCAAAACTACTCCGAGCTCTTCTCGAACCAGATCATTTGGTTCGTCGACGATACCAACGTCTACCGTGTCACTATCCACAAGACGTTCGAGGGCAACTTGACCACGAAGCCCATCAACGGCGCCATCTTCATCTTCAACCCTCGCTCCGGACAGCTCTTCCTGAAGATTATTCACACCAGTGTCTGGGCAGGTCAGAAGCGTCTTGGTCAGTTGGCGAAGTGGAAGACCGCCGAAGAAGTCGCGGCTTTGGTTCGTTCGTTGCCCGTCGAGGAGCAACCGAAGCAGGTGATCGTCACCCGGAAGGGCATGTTGGACCCGCTCGAGGTCCATTTGCTCGATTTCCCAAACATCGTCATCAAGGGTAGCGAACTGCAGCTTCCGTTCCAGGCGTGCATGAAGATGGAGAAGTTTGGTGATCTTATCCTGGTACGTCTGTCCCTTCGGTGTTGCAACAGCAAACTCTCATATATTACAACAGCGTGCCACTCAACCGCAGATGGTGCTCTTCAACCTTTACGGTAAGATTGGAAGTTGTGCGTGCTCGCGCTGGTGTATTGATTTCTGCGTCCTCAGATGATTGGTTGAAGTCGATCTCCAGCTACACGGCGTTCTCCCGTCTCATCCTGCTCCTTCGTGGTCTGCATGTTAACCAGGAGAAGGCGAAGATCGTTCTGCGCCCAGACAAGAATACCATCACGGAGCCACATTTCGTCTGGCCCTCGCTGTCGGATGAGGAGTGGATCAAGGTTGAGGTTGCGCTCAAGGACCTTATCTTGGCGGTCAGTCTCTATTTTGCCGTGGTCCTATCGCCAATACTGATTGTCTCGTGCAGGACTTCGGCAAACGGAACAGTGTCAATATCGCCTCACTCACGTCTAGCGAGATCCGGGATATCATCCTCGGTCAGGAGATTGCGGCGCCCTCTGTGCAACGTCAACAGATGGCCGAGCTCGAGAAGAGCTCAGAGGCGCAGAGTCAGGTTACCGCCGTGCAGACGCAGACTACGAACGTCCACGGTGATGCTATCCAGACCGTCACCAGTAAGTATCCCGCGTGATACCTGCTTCGATATGGGTCGGCTAACACCGCACCGTAGCCACGAACTACGAACAGCAAGTGTTCAGCAGCAAGTCCGACTGGCGCGTCCGCGCGATCTCCGCCACGCACCTCCCACTCCGTCTCCAGCACATCTACGTCTCGAACGACGACGTCAAGGACGATGCGGCGTCGTTCACCTACGTGTTGCCAAAGAATATCTTGCGGGCGTTCATCACCGCTGCGGATCTTCGCACACAGGTGGCTGCTTTCCTGTACGGCGTCTCGCCGCCGGACAACAAGCAGGTCAAGGAGGTCAAGGCGGTTGTGTGGGTACCTCAGCGTGGGAACAATAACAGCGTCGAGCTGCCATCGCAACTGCCCCGCGACGACTTCCTGCTCAAGGATCTGGAGCCACTCGGGTGGATTAAGACACAAGCGCTTGAACTCCCTCATATGTCGCCGACGGACGTCACCACGCAGGCGAAGATCATGGCGGACCACCCCGAGTGGACGTCGTCGTCGATCTGCATCACTGCTGCGTTCACTCCCGGCTCTGTGTCGCTCTCCGCGCACCAGCTCACCGTCCCTGGCTTCGAGTGGGGTCGCAAGAACGCGGACACGTCGCCGAACCCGCAGGGCTTCAACCCGAACATGTCTGAGCGCGTGCAGCTGTTGCTGTCGGACCGTATCCTCGGTATGACGCTTGTGCCGGAGGGGCGGGTGTGGAACTACGGGATTGGGCTCACGCAGCTGTGGTCGCCAAACATCCACTTCTCCGTCCAGCTGGACACGCCGCTACTGTTCTGGGCCGAGGAGCACCGCCCGGCGGCCTTCCTTTCGGTAAGCACAAGTCTATTTCGTCCGCATCTGGGAGTGGTTTTGCTAACCTTGATTATTTCCCTAATACAGTTTGCGAACCTCGAGACGGGCGATGACAGCGCTGACGTCGAAAATGCTCTCGCTTAGTATGTTACGTTCTTGGGACCCTCTGCTGTATCAACGCTGTATACTGTACTTGTCATCATATCATGAATTCTAATGTTTTGCTATCCTCTCATCTTCATCTTGTCGTGTACCCATGAGCCATAACATCATGATGCGAAGAGGAAGTTTCCTGCCGTACTGCTTCACCCCTGCTCGCTTCATTGCTTACTCTGACAGCAGAGTTTGCGAGGTACGCGTAGCCTGTAGGCTCCGTAAAGGCTATGCTCACCCCGCAGCCGGAGACGCATGGACGTAACGTTCTAGGCCTGGGTGTTAAACGTTGGGTGTTGGGTGGTATGTAGCCTCACTCCGCTCGACGCGCACCACAGTGTAGAAACAATGTTCAAGCGACTGATGTCCGGGCCCCTCAGCTCGGAGCCATTTAATCATACGTAAGGAGCACCATCGCGGGATCATGCCAGCCCGACGAGGTTCCGTCCCATGCGCAATGGAAGAGCCTCGTAGACTTTGTACCTGAATTGCCGAGACGTTCACGGGCGTCGAGAACGGAGAGTGGCGGTAAGCCTAGGCTCTTTCGGAGGCGTCTTCACCGGGAACTGACAAACATTGGCTATGTCCGCCGAGCAATCTCTGTCGGTCGTCGCGTTTCCGGGCCCCGAAATGAGTGAAGATGGATGATGCAGGGTTGGGTGGGTCAACCGTCAAGGCACGAAACCGCATGGGTGGCGGGGAGGACCAAAATTGAATAGACGCGCGGAAGAATCGGGGCTGGATCTCGCGTTTCCATCAGGTTGAGTCGCGCGCGGCAGAACCTGGCAGAACGGTCTTGTCCCCCTCTCCAACGTCGCCAGCGTTGTCGCTCACGACGAGCTCACCCACACCGACACCGACGGTGCTCGGGTCGCGGTCGTGGTCGTGCCCGTACGACGATGCTCCAGTTGCAGCTCGTGCAGGTCAGTCACTTTAACGTTCTATCAGAGCACTCAGCGCTTCGTGATGTCCTCCGTGCTGACACAAGATCCTCTCTCTTTCTCCTCCCATATCCTCCTTGTCCTCCTTCCTCCACATGCCTCCCCCTGGACGCTCTCAACGTCCCCCGTGATGCGCCGCCCACAGTCCGCCTCTTCTGCGTACGCGCCCTCCATGTCTGCCAGCCCTCGCCCGACGAGCCCAGTGAGCTCCTCCGCGCCGGCCGCACGCTCCAACCGCGTCTCTTCGATACAACAGCAGGACTCGGAGTCGGTTCGCAGGCAGAGCAGGCTCCCGGAGCTGCTCACGCGTAAGCGTACCGCCTCAATGCCGCACAGGAAGGATAGGGATGGTCAACCAGGTGAGTAACCTAAAGTTCTGCTTCCCCTGCGTCCGACTCCGCCCTTCGCTTCGCCTCCCCTCTTCTGCGCCCTCGCTGTATGCTGTGTGTCGTGGGAGAACCTTGATTCTGCATCTACGGTCTGCGCCAATCCACCGCCCCCAATCACCCTCCTCGATTCTCGAGCGCAGCGCCTGCTGCCTAACCGTCAAGGCACCGGTTTCCAAGTACAATCCACGTCATTCTTCGCGTCTAAAGCTCGGTCCTGTTCGTCTCTATGCTGAACCGCATATATCGGGTTGCCGGAAGACCGCACCACTCACCTCCGCTCTGCTTCGGAAGTACTAGAAAGGTACTGATTGATGTTGCCAAATACAGATCCATTCACAGCGCATCCAACGGGCTCATCCTCGTTCGTCACCTACGAGTCGACGACATCTCCTAGCGCACCTTCAGTCCACTCCATGTCTACGACATCACCGTCGGCGCCACAACCGAGTCCTCTTACTGGCCTGCCCAAACGCGCGCGTGGGAGTATGCTCCTGACTTCGGGCATCTCGCTGCCGTTCTCGCGCTCGCGCAGCAAATTCAAGAAAAGCCGCCTTCCCCCGCCACCCACGTCGTTTCTATTCTCCGAGGTGATAGAAATATCAGCTCCGCCACCACCACCACCAGAAGAGGATGAAGATCGCGAAAGGCTACGGGACGCAGCGGCCCAGTCAATAGGATTGGACCCTGTATTGCTGGAAGAACGTGAGAGCACGTCGTCGCGTTCACATACGCGCTCGTTCTCCCTGTCACAGGCGCAGTCGGAACGATCCAGGTCGCGATCGCGCTCACGGTCAAGGTCGCGTTCGTTGTCACCAGCAAGGACGCGCGCCCGCGCAGGTTCACGAGCCGGTGTAGAGACGCCCTCGGCAAGCACATTGCCGCCGTTTCCGGCCACACAAACCGCCCTTAGACCCTGGGTGCAGCGGTCTTCGAAAGTGGCGAAGCACCATCCTCCGTCTTCGTTGCTCCTCTTTGCACTTTCCAAACAATGGAAGTCGCGAATACTAGTTCTCACGTCTTCGCCGTCGGCGGCTTCGGGCCCGCGTACACAGACCACTTCTTTCTCGTCGCATCCTCCGCCCTTCTCGAGCCATTCCTTCTCGGCATCCCAGCACGTGGCCCATCTCCATGTCTTCAAATCCGCCAGTGGCGATGACAAGGAGCTCGAGCGTGTGGAGATCGGTGCTGACAGCGTGGTCTTCGTGAACGAGGAGGAGATCGGTGGGCGGCGAGGTGTTGTAAAGGTTGGCGGCGTTGGCGGTGTTGAGATGACACTGTCAATGGTGGACCAGAATGAGGCCCACAACTGGATCACTGCCATCAAGCAAGCGGTGCTCAGCGAAAGGTGGGGTACGTCCTGCTATTCTTAGAGTACAGCCACTCATGTACGGTTGTTTCTCTGACAGATCGGTTCGCGCCGGATTGGGTGCAGTAACGCACAGCAATGGGGTCGAGCCCCGGGGCGACATCGACGTCATGCTGTCTATGCGGGCGCAGGGATTGTTCAATGCGCCTGCGCCGATAGTCACCTCGGGCACTACATCTACGGTGCAGTCGTACAGCAGTGCAACCTCGCCGACCGCCACATCTTCACCTACCCCCTCATTACGATCCGCGTCTCCTCAACACAATCGCCCACCCTCCGTGGCTGTCTCGGCATTGCGAGGTTTATTCGGAGGCAATCGACCACGGTCGCCGTCTGGCGCAACTCTCGACACATCGTTCAGCTCCATATCGGAACACGGCAGCGGCGCCGAGACGCCTCCACTAGAGGACGCGTCATTCGGCCGTGCAGGTACGAGCCTACTCGGCATGTTGCGTTCCAACAGTATATCCAGTGAGCGGCCAATGTCGCCTACGACTCCGATGTCATCCAGTCCAACCACGCCACGGGTTGGGAGTACGGCGCCTGCCGACTTGCCCATACAGATGGGTCTTATTACCCCGACATCCCCGGTGCCTACGCTAGACCAGAAGATCTTGCAGGATAAGGATCGCGAGAGCCTGCTGCCATCCATTTCGCGGAACGGGATCTCTGGCCTAGGCTTGACTGGCGTGAATGGACATGCCAATGGGGCCGTGTTACGATTCAACGGCAGCTCCGGACTGCCTCCGTTCGGCGGCTCGCCATCACTTCATCCCCCACCACGACGAAGAGCATGGACCGCCAGTGGACCGCCGCCGACCAGCCGGATGAGTAGTGAGCGCAACGGATTCTCGTACACTCATGGCAACGCCAGTGCTGCGGAAACCCTCGGAGTCAGACACAACGGCAGCGCGTTCTTGTCGCCGACGGCGTCTTCCCCCGCGTCTGCCTCCGCGTCGCCTTCGCCGGCATCCCCGTCCTCGACTTCTAGCCCCAAGCTCACACCCAGCCCAAGTCTCAGCCCAAGTACTACCGCGAGTGCAAATGGTGTGGGTTCGCCCGGGTCGCACCGTGCATCGCAGGATGGGCGTCCGCGGTCGTCATGGTCATCGGTGTCTTCGCTCGGATCGAACGAGCAGCCCCAGCAGCACGTACCACGGACGTCGTTCGACTTCGGACCGAAGCGCTGGTCACGCCAGGCAATGCTCCCGAAGCGGTCGACTCCTCCGAGCGGGCCGCCTCCCGCCACACCTCCGTCTGCTCCCACACCTCTGCCCTCGTCGCCAGGCCGTTCGTCACTGCACCAGCAACAACGGCATCCGTACGCAGCGGACACCCCGCCAAGTCGCTCGCCATCGCAGCGCTCGGCGCACAGTCCGCAGAGCATTATGTCCAGCTTTCAGAACTTCTCAAAGCGGGCGTCGGGCTCGTCGGCGCGCAGTGACAGCACGGTCAGTACGACGCAGAGTCGTACCGGGAGCAGTTTCTTGGGAAACACCCTAGCGCCACCTCAGCATTCCCCGTCGCACGTGAGACCGAGATCGTCGCATCGAGTCTCCTCGCCACCTCCCCAGCGGCCGGTACCCAGCATGGCACTGCCACCGACACCCAGACCCAATATCGACGAGTTTGGGCAGAGCGAGCTCCAGATGCTGCCGCCACCCGAGGCCCCGCGCACGGTTCGGGCCTCTGGGTACCCCTCGCGCCCGCCACATTCCGCCCCTGCGATGAAGACGACTTTCAAGGAGACTTTCACGCTGCGGGCTGGCCGCTTCTCCCTGATACCGCCGACGTCGCCGCCATCGTCTGCGCTTCCACCGCGACCAGACGAGGTACAGGTGCCAAGTAGTCCGCGCCTCTCGCACTCACATCGCCGTAGTATGAGCAACGGCAGCCCCGTGCTTCCCACTATCCCTGCGTCGCCCATCCCACCCGACCCTCCACAATCCCCATTCAACGAGGCTCCTCCCCCGCCGATCGCTCAGCAGTCTACGTCTGCGTCCACATCTACGTCGTCCTCCCTCACCTCCCGCCCCACTCTCCTCATCAAGCGCCGCCTACGCATGCTCAGCGCGCCCTCCCCCGTGCCACCTCCCTCGAACCCGCTGCCCCAGCCTCCCTCCCCGGCGCCCTCGACGATCAATCCGTACTCCCTCCCTCCAACGCCTATCGGCGAGCCGATCATCACGTTCCAAAACGACCCGAGCTTCTTCCTCATGCTGTCGACGCCGCCGCAGACGCCCCTGTCCCCCACACTGGACATGCGCACGCGCGTGCTGCCCCCGCCCCCAGAGCAGTCGCCGGACATGCGCGGGATTACGTCACTCTCGCCGCCACCCCGGCGCGGGTCGAAGCAGATCTCCGTGCAGTACGAGGACGTCGAGGACGAGGACGAGCGCGCGGGCGTGCGGCAGAGCATCGACGACGGCGCCGGGGACTCGCCGATCCGCAAGCCGCTTTCACTTTCGCCGCACCTTTCACCGCACCAGTCGGTCGCGTCGCTGGAAGACGCGTGTATATAGATTCCGTCTTTCGCTATCGCTTTCGTCGTTCGCTTCGCTTCGTCTCACTCTATACTTGAACCCCCTCCGCACTCCTCAATCCCCGTACCCCCTACACCCCCCTCCACACTCACGCTCTCTTACTTGCCGCGAGGCCCCATTCACGCTCTGGGCGGTGCGCCGCCATGCTGCTGTGTGCCCCCTCGTGCTTTCGTGTACCATGTCATGCTCCTTTACGCTTTACGCTTGACGTTCTTCGACGACGTTCGCGGGCCGCTCGGAATCCTGCACATATATACTCCCATCCACAGCCAACCTTACAGTACCTATTGTCGTTCTGCGCTATCTCCCCCGTCTCTTGTCTCTTACTCACGGTGTCTGTTTTGCTGGGCGCGTACCCCCTCTGACATGGTTGGCATCTGTACTATATTCATGTTATACTCTTGGAATCATTATAGTTGCTCGTTGCTTGTTACACGCTGTTTGAGAAGCGACCGAAAAGGGGACACGCCGGGAGGTTGAAAACCACCCAAAATGAGCTGCAATAAATGTGTGACCGCTAATGATCCCAGGTCTAGGTGCATTAAGATGAAGCGTACAACATAAATTATAACTTGACTCCGGTATGTATACTGGCGATGCCGCCCCAGAGGTCCGTCCAGGTACCGCCCTTGCCCTCATGCATGCCGCCCGTCGTGAACCCGGCGTCTGCGATCATCTTCGCAAACTCCGGCTGCGGCGGGAACTTGCGGATGCTCTCGACGAGGTACTGGTACGACTCGCGGTCGCCAGCGAGAATAGTGCCAAGGAGCGGGATAACCGAGAACGAGTATTGGTCGTACAGGCTGGGGAGAGACACGGTGAGCTGGCGGGCGACTGGGGACGGGGCACAGCGGAGGATAGGGGACTTACGTGCCAAATAGCGGGTTGTTTACCCGGCTGAACTCGAGGCATGCAAAGGTGCCTCCGGGCTTGAGCACGCGGTAGGCCTCCTTGAGCACGTCGGGGACGGAGGTGCAGTTCCGGATGCCGAAGGCGATGGTGTACAGGTCGTACGTGTTCGAGGGGAACTCCTCCTCGGGCATGGCTTGCGCGTTCGCCTGCTTGAACGCGATTTGAGGAGCTAGATTTGGCAACAGCCAAAACGTTAGCGTCGCGTTCATCTCGGAATACGAGAGTTACAGGCGAATGAGGAGAGTGAACGCACTATTGTGGTACATGGTCTTCTTAAACCGCTTGAACCCCTCCTTCAGCATCTCCCCGTTAATGTCGACGACGTCCACGCTCGTCTCCCGGTCTGCGTGCTTCTCGCGCGCGTAGTCGAGTATCCTGAGCGCAATGTCGCCCGTGCCGCCCGCGACGTCGATGCACCGTTTGGCGCCACGCGCGCCGGGCTGCAGACGCGCCACGAACTCGTCCTTCCAGAGCCGGTGCACGCCGAGGGACATGGCGTCGTTCATGACGTCGTACGAGGACGCGACGCTCTCGAATACGTTGCGGACGAGGTCCTCCTTCTGCCCCTCCGGCACGGTCTTGAACCCAAAGTGGGTCGTGCGCGCACCCTGCGACTGGCTGCTGCTCAGGTTCGAGCCAACGTTGGGCGTTGAACCTGCTGCGCTCGAGGACGAGCTCGTTGACGGAGCATGCTGGTGGTTATGCCGGGAGAGGGGGCTAAGGCGGACGGGAGCTTTTGGTACGAGAGGCCTCAGCTGGCGGAGACTCCGGTGCATGGTGAGCGGTCTTGGGTGTGAGCGTGCCGGGGGTCCGGTAGGTATGCACGATCGGGGAGAGCCGGGCCCCCGGAAACCTTGTGTATGCATAGAATTTCTCCAAACGGAATTAGCGGGCGTCTACAACGCTCATCCTCTTCCTCTCAGCCACTTTCTCCTCTGCCCCTCGTCTCCTCCTCTCTGCCATGGCCCCCACTGCTCTCGACAAAGGAAAAGCGCGTGCGCGTGCAGAGGATGTTGAAAAAGACGTTGCACCTGTCAACACGCGCGCGACCTCGCCTTCTGCCCGCTCAAGCTCCTCAGGCTCCGACACAGACAGTGACTCCTCAGACTCGGACTCGGATACTTCTGGCTCTGATTCCGACTCGGACTCTGAAGATGATGTGACGCAAGAGTTCTTAGAGTATCTGCTTGCCCAGGCCAGGCGTAATGCCTCCCAGGCCTCCGCGCAGCAAGCCGCGAGCAAAAGCGGCGAGGAGGAATTCATTCAGTTGGACTCTGACGATGAGGGTGAAGGCAAAAAACAGCTGTACGTCCTACCCACGCACGTCATCCCATTCATCTGCGTATTGAACTCGTACCCCGCGCATGCTGCTGCCCAGGCCATTACCCGCACTAGACACCGGCTCGCTACCCGCCCCGTACATCACGCTCTCAGAGGACCGCGTCGCCGGCCCCTCCAAGCTGCGCGACCCAGACGTCGAGCAGGCCCAGCGCGCCGCGTCCTCCATATCCGCGCCCGCAGTGCCCGCGCCGCCGCCAGAAGTGACGGCGGACGGGAAACGGCTCACGAAGAAGGAGGCGAAGCAGGTGCGTGCCCCGCCCCCGCTGCCCCCTGCAGCCCCCCTCTCACGCGTTCATCTCCGCCCCTCCCCGCCTCCGCGCATCACCTCCCTCGATCGGCCCATCTCAATCTCGACACTGCAATTATGACGCCACGCCGCCCGCTAACGTCTCCCCGGACGCGCGTGCAGATGATGAAAAACAAGACCGCGGGCCCGGCGTGGTTCGACCTCCCCGCGCCTGCGGAGGCGGACCTGCCCCGGCTCTACCGCGAGGTCGAGGCGCTCCGGCTGCACAAGCAGCTCGACCCGAAGCAGTTCTACCGCAAGGAGCCTGGGGAGGGCAAGGGCATCAAGGGCCTCCCAAAACACTTCGCGGTGCGTCACTATTCCCTCCCCTCCTCCTCCCAACCCCCTTCCCGTCCTTCTTCATCTCCGCGAGATCGCTGAGACTGAGACGGCTGCGGGCAGATTGGCAAGATCGTCGCGACGCCGAATCCGTTCGGGAAGGCGAGCGCGGACAGCCTGCCGCGCGCGAGCCGGAAACGCACGCTCGTGGACGAGCTGGTGGACGACGCGGAGGCGAAGAGCTACGCAAAGAAGAAGTTCAGAGAGCTGCAAAGCGTGCGGGGCGCCCGCGGACGGGGCACCCTCGCGGCGAAGAAGGCGTTGCGGAAACCCAAGTGGTAGTTGCCGGATGTACCATGCCTATTACCATTACCCTGCACGCTGCATGTACCGGATGCTTTGCTTCTAGACTGTATTCTGAGGAGCCAGAAGTTGCATGTGCAGCCCTTCGCTGCACCATTACGACCTCTCCTGACATTTATCGTGAAATCTCCGAAATCACACGTACATCTCGTACAATCACCGACGAAGACAGCAAAGGGACCCTTTTGTTGGTTGCACGTACTAGTACAATGGTGTGCGGTACAGAGAGCAAGACGGATACGAGAGCGGAGAACAAGTGAGCGCACGAATGAACGCGACGAACGTCCGAGCCCGAGGCAGGAACGGTGGAAAGAAGGGCGCGCAGCACGGTTAAACGTACAGCGATGCCCGCGGTGAGACAGGAAGGGGGTGAGAGGAGTATCGGGATGACCAATGTCAGTACAAGAGATGGTCCCGACAGAGGCGTAGAAATGGGTGCTGGGGAGTACATGGGGAAGGCCGGGTCAGTGGGTTTTGAAGGTCGGGAACCTGAAAACATGGAAAGAGAGTGCGAGGGGTAAGCCGCTGGAACGAGTCGCAGTTATGTCGCCTACTCCTCCATCGGCTCTGGGGACCGCGCATCCCGCCTCGGCGGATTGCGAGGCGGGGGTGGAGGCGGCGACGAAGCGTCCCCCTCCCCGTCCCGATCCCTGTCCCTGTCCCGCCCTTCAGCTCCTTCATGCCCTACATACGCATACCCCTCGCCCGCGACCCGCTGCGCAGACGCGCGTCTCGGCAGCCCCGGCCGCTCATGGTGGCCCAGCGACGAGCGCGTGGCAGACGTGCCCGCGGGGAGCGACACCCGCGCACTCCGTGGCGACCACGGCCGATTCCAGCTGCCGCCACTCCCACCCGCGCCGCTGACCGGGGCCGCGGACGGCGGCGGGGGCAGCGCGCGCCCCCCAAGCTCGCGTTCGCGCTCGCGCCCCGGCGTGCGGTGCACGGGCGTCGGGTCGGACACGACGGGTGCGCGAGGGTCGAGGCGGATCGCGGACACCGAGAGGCGGCGGCCGACGTCAAAGGGCACGGGCGAGCCCGTTTGCGACCCAGGGAAGCTCCTGCTCTCGCGCTCGCGCTCGAGCTGCGCAGGCGAGAGCGCGCGGCGCACGACCGCACCCGGGCCATCCCCTGCGGATGGGGGGAACTGGTACGACTCCGGGACGCCGTTCGCCTTTGTCTTCCCTTTCGCCGCGCCCATGTTCGGGCTGTAGGTCTGCCCGTGGCCGTGCCCGGTGGATGTCGTGCGCACGAGCCCCGAGGTTGCCGCCGACCCGCTTGCGACGTGGTGTAGCGCATGCTCGAGCTCATCGACCCGCCGCTGCAGGCCGAACATCTCGTTGCGCACAGGCGTCATGTGGCGCTCGACAGCGGCCGCTACAACCTCGTCGAGGTGCTCCTGTTGGCGCTGGAGCTGCGTGGCAAGCGCCTGGCTCTTCTGGAGCTGCTCGCCGAGCCAGCCCTTCAGAGTACGCGCGTCCGCGAGCGCGTCGTAGAACATCTCGAACGGCGCAAGGAACGCGGCCTTCTCGCCCGCATACCCCGGCGCGTGCAGCGCCGCAGGCGTCGGCGGCACGAGCGTCGTCGCGATAGGCACGGTCGCGGTCGGTGGGGAGCGTGCAGCTGCTGCTGCCGCCGTGGTAGAAATCGAGCCAACCGTAGGCGTGAGGATGGATGCCGTAGGCGGGTGCCGCGCCATGCTGAGGCGCGTGGGCGTGGGTGGGACGCGGCTCGCGGTCATCCGCTGCGTGCTCTGTCCTGGCCCGAGCACTGGTGGGAGGCTGGGGAGCATCATGTTTCCGAATCGGCCGGTCATGCCCTGCGTTGCACCTGCGCGGGGGATGGGTGGGGCGCTCTGTATAGACGGCTGCAGGCGGTCCCCTGCTGCGTCCCGCGGGCTAATCATAATGTCCGCAGGCTTGCTTTTCCCAAGCTGCCGCGTTGCGCGCCGTCGAGCGAAGCTGATCGGAGGAGCGGGCAGCGCATGCTGGTGCGAACCGCCCGTGTGCTGCTCTTGCATGGAGATATGCGGCGGTGGGGGATGCAGCATCGGCGGGGCCGGGCCGTGCTGGGAATGGTGTGGTGGGGGTGGGCTGGACTGGCGGGCGAGGGGAGAAACACCGCGGTTAGAAGGTGCGTTCGCGGAGAGTGCAACGCTCGACCGGCGGGGACCGCTAGTAATGGGGCTGCGCCCCCCGGTCCGCGCGGGAGCGTGTGCCTTCGCCGAGGGCTGGCGTTCGTCAGATGGAGCCTGATGAGGATGAGCAGGCGGCGCGGGAGGGGCACTGACTGGGGGTGCGAGGCCTGCGGTGCTGCCGCGGCGCTGCTCGATGAGCTCCTTCTGCTGCTGCTTGATGGAGAGCATGGAGCGGACCTGCTCGATCGCGGCAGCGTCGTCGCGGGGTATGGGGAGGCCCATGACCACGGGCGAGATCGATGTGTTGGGATCTGTCGGGGGCGGAGGCCTGACGTCCGTGTTGATTGGGTGCGAGATGCCGCTTATCGTCACGCGGCGTTTCTTGCTGGGGGACGGGCGTGCCGCGGAGGGGGCGGGGGCGGGCGCCGCGGTGGTGGGGGCGGCGTCGGCGGGTTGTGAGTGTGCCGATGGCTGGTTGGCGGGAGGCGCAGTGCGGGAGGTGGGGGAAGGGAGGGCATCGTACTCGGCCTCTTCTTTGATTCTGACGCTCTTGGGCGAACGACGTTCGCTGCGGGGGGCACGTTAGGGCTCGGGCGCGTGCATGATGCGGTCGAGCGGGATGTACGTACTCTGAACCCGAACTCTGGTCGCCATCCGCCTGTGCGTGTGCGTCTGGATGGGCGCGCTTGCGGGAAGACTGGCGGGAGGAGTCAGACATCGCAGGGAGGTGGGAGCGGTCGTCGTGGACGGAGGGAGACCGGCCGTGGGTGTCGAAGGGGGAAGCGCGGGGGTGGATGGGAGGGAGGGCATTGTTGGCGTCCGAGATCCTGTTGAGGGAAGGAGCGCCGAAGGCCTGAGCAAAGGAGGGCAAGGACTGCGGGGGCTGGGTCGCCATGATATCACACTCTACAGTGGCACAACAACGCTCGAGACAGAGGAGAACACGGAGAAGAGGGTGCTCGGCGGGGACGCAGCGCAAGGCGCATGCGGAGGCCCGGAGAGAGGGCGGGAGGAGAAAGGGAGGAGGAGGAGGAGGGCAAAGGAGAGCGGCGGATGGAGGACAAGGAGGGACGATCAGAGCTGTCGACTGTTGATCAACCGAGCACAACACCGTCCAACGCTCCCCCAATCATCCTCGTCCTCGCTTATCCTCTCACATTCCAGCCACAAATCCTATCGACGCACGCCCGACCACAGCTGTGCTCATTTAACTGCCATTGCCTGGGCATGCGCTCGCACCTCCTCACTGCCCACCGTTGTGCGCTCGCACCTCCTCCGCAGTGTTCCTCGCCGGACGAACAGCCGCGGCCGGGGGGTCGCATGCAGTGCGCAGACGGGAACGCGGTGTCGCAGCCACGTCCACGTCCATGTCCCCATCCTGCTCGTGCCCATCGCGTCATGCACGCACATCCGTCTGCCCATCCCCGGCGAGCCCGCGCGTTCTGCACGCCCTCGCGTCTTCCCAAACGCACATCGATCCCACACCGCCGTCCAGCTCTAATTAACCATCTGCTTTATTCAATATCCCAATCTGACGTGCGCCCCTCCGCTCCGCCCGCAGGTCCGGGTCCCGGCCCTGTGCAGCCTGCCCGTTCCGCAGGGGTTGGATGTGTGGGAGACTGTGGGACCCGCCATCCGCCTCGGCCAACTCTGTTTTATTGCCGTCCGAAACGGGCTACAACAGCGTGTCCTTACAAGGTGCTCCCTGCCCGACAGAACAGCTCGCCGCAATATTCCCCAGCCACGAGGCCCCGCCTACACGCCCCGGCCTCGATCCAACTCGCCAACACACCCACCCTCGCGCCCTTCCCGCGCCTCGAGGTTCTCGCCCTCCCCACGCTCGACCTCCCAACGTCCATCTCCCGCAACGTGGGGGCCCCGTCATGTAACCCCTTCGAGCACTGCTGCCGTCATACCCACCGTCGAGGCGTACGGACGCACCGCGAAGCCCGCTGCGCTGCTCTGATGCCCGGCCTGTGCGTCCTCCGTCCTAACCTTCCGCCGCTTTCTATCTATCCTCGCCATCCGCGGATGATATCCCCTCCATCTCCACCTTGTTCTTCTACGCGATCATCCACTCATCGCGTATCGATCTCAGTTCACGCACTCTACTAACGCAGCACCTGATCCATCAGCCGCAACTTAGATGCTCAAGCCGTCCGAACCTTGTACTCGCGCCGCCGCGCGGGATCCCTGCGAGGGCCCATAGCGCCGTTACCTCCGGCGCGCCTCCCCGGCCCAGGAGCACTTCGCCCTGCCCCATACGCTCGCGACGCCCTTCTAGCGTGCGCTCCTTTGCGCGAGAAGCCCCCCAACCCTCCCATGCACGCCTCCCGCACCCGGGAAGTCGCGCCTCGGGCTTCGGACACGTAAACGCACCGTCCCGCGCGCGCCCCCCGCGTTCGCCCCCTCCGAGCCGAGGCGAATCGCGGCGAGCTGGTATGCGCCTAGCCTATCCGCGCTGCTGCCAAACTGACAGCCCTTCCCCGCCTCGGGCGCGCCGCGAGCTCCGCAGACAGGCCGCTAGCCGACGTGCGCCTCCCACGTCCGACCTCCTCCGTCCCGCCAACGTGCGGCCGTGGCAAGCTGTGCTCGATATCCGCCCTATGAGCAGCCCCGGACCAGGACGCATTAATGCTGCCCTCCTCTATAAAGCGGCCGCCGGGCGTGCGTGCGTGGGACGGACGCGCACTGCGCAGCACCCGTGGTGGGCTGGGAGAGCGCACGGAGCAGGTCCGCCAGGGCGTTCGCACGTCGCTGTCCTCCTTCATCCCGATGCGGCGCGCTGGCCCGCCGCGTGCCCGCTGCGTACGTGAGCCCCAGCCCGAGTGCAAGGCCGCAGGAAAACGTCCTTACGTCCCCCAGCCCCAGGGCACCGATCGGACCCGCTATCGCCGTCAGCTGTGCGGGCCCATCCGTTCATCCAGCCGCCATTGGTGCGTATTCCTAATTATGGGCGCGTTGTATCTTTGGCTTTGGCTTACGTCTAGGAGCGTGCTGGGGCTGCGCCGTGCAGGTCGCCGGCGTGCGTGCCTGGGTGGCCTTGTTCTGAGCATGGTAGGTGGGACCGAGCAAGTGTGATGAACATATCGGACGCCGTCTGGCGATGTTGTGGTATTATTGACCGCAGCCTGGGGCCTATTTCTGCTGCCCCAGGTATCCGGCCTCTTGGGCTGGCTTATAGCCTAGGTTGCCGCCGGGACAACAGGCGTAGGTAGCGGTCGGCGCGTGCCCGAATCCCGCTGGAACATCGTGGTTCGTCCGGACTCCCATCCTGGAACAAGGCGTTTTGGCCCCGTGCACCTGCGGGTGCGGACCAGGACGTACGGTCTAATGCAGCCCCGCTATGCGGACGCATCGCACAGAAACAATTAGTGTTTTGTTCTACTGCTGATGACCTGTTGACCGGTATAATCCGTGTCGACACAGTACCGAGGCTGAGTTGTATCTTCAACTCCTTGTTCTCGACCAACATGATATCAGACGTCGAGGAGCAAAAAAAAATGCGCACACTGTACAAGAGTGTGTAACGATACATATACATTAAGCACGGTCTTCCTGTACATACGCAATGTCTGGTCACGAACAACTACCACAGCTCCGTCCGTCCGACGGCCCCTTCTGTAGCACCGCCGCGATGTTATGGCAACCGCAGGACCCACAAGATATAATCAAGACCAACAGCAATTGACCAAATACCAAGGAACAGTCTGGAATGATCTATGGCGCAAGAAACCGAGCCAAACCGCCCTGAGCGCATGCACCACTCGGGGGGAAAGAACAGACGGCAACGGGTGCAGACTCGCACTGAAACCAGCAGCGCTGCCCTGGTAGCCCAGCACAAGAAACCAGGTACATTGCCCAATGCCGAGTGGCCTGTCCACGGAGGGGGAAACGCCGCAACCTGCCGCGGCGCATCCCAAACCTTCGCCCCAAAAGAGAGCCTCCAAAAAGCATACGGACGCTTTTCAGCCACCGTGCCTGGGCGATCGCCCCGTCGTCGCGCGTTCGAGACTGCGCGCATCCGCCATTTTGTGTGCCGTCCACACCGCCTCCGCCGCGTTGACGTCGTCAACCCATCGCCAGGCCCCGCATAAACCCGCAGGCCTCAGACAGACGCGTTCGCGAAGCAGCGCAGGCGTTTTCGCAAGGCACCCCCGTCTGCGTCGACCCTCGAGGCACGCCGCCGCACCCGCGGAGACTCAGAACCCTAACGTCGAATCCAGCGAGCGTTGCCAGGGGCGCACGGCGACGGCAGCAGACCCACCTCAGGGCGCCGCGGGCTTCCGCTTCTTGCGCACTTGCAGCACCGTCACCGGCGCGCCGCCCGATGCCCCAGCCACGCCCTGTGCGGCCCCAGCACCCTTCGCGTCCTCGGGCCCGCCCGTGGCGGCTGGGCGCGGCGCGAGCGGCGGGTTGCGCACATCGATGCTCCCGTAGATGTACGACGTGTACGTCTCGAGCGAGGCGACCGGCTCGGGGAAGGGGTTGGGCGAGATCTCGGGGACCGCGTCTCCGCCCCTGGGGGCGCGCAGGTGCGACCGATTCGGGGGAGGGGTGCGCGGGACGTCGAGCGTCGCGGGGCCGGGCTCGGGGGTGCGCGGGCGCTCTGGTTCGTCTTCGGCGGCTGGGGCTGTGGAGGCGGCAGCGGCGGCGGGCGCAGGGAGGACGGGGGCGTCGTCCTCGCAGAGGCCTTTGATCGCACTCTCGAGCGTCTCCGTGGCGCGCACCGCGCGCTCGCTCGTGGAGAACTCGTGGTGGTTCATGAGCGTCGAGACGATGCGGCGCACCATGCGCGGCGCGAGCTGTCCGGGCTGGGGCGCGAGCGGAGACGGCTGGGACCCCTTCTCTGCGGACGCGGCGGGCGGGGGCGTGGAGATGCCCATGGCGAAGAACCCGGTGACTGCACCCGCGACGCATTCCTGCCGGAACGACATGCGTTCCCAGAACTCGTCCGCGGAGACCTGCGCGAGCTCGCCCGTGGGGTAGTTTTTCTCGTCTTTGCTCTTCTCCTTCTCCCTTTCTTTCTCCTCCTCCTCTTTGTCTTTGTCTTTTGCGGCCTTCGCTTCTCCGTGCGCCCGAGAGCCGGTAAGTGCGCGCGGCCGTTTCCGTTCGGGCGAGCGCACGCCCTCAGAGTTCGTGATGAGCGCAATTTCATCTATAAACCGCGACTTCGGGTCGTCGTCGAACCACGGGATATAATGCCCCAGATGAGGCGGTTCCTCCCCATCTTGACTCCCCGGGCACGGCAAAGGTATATCTGTTTGCGCATACGGATGTCCGTACGACCACTGCACTGTCCCAGCAGCCTCTTCCGCCACAGCTGCGCGCCCCAGAGTATGCGTCGCCTCAAGTTCCCCATACCCAGGCAGAATATAGTGCAACCTGACTGTCCCGCTGCCCTTCAAGCGCCGCTCAACGTCCGCGGCGACCTCGCCGAATATACGCCGCCACCATGCACAGAGCTTGACGTCCGACAGTGGCCGCTTGCCCAGATAGTCCGCCGAGTTCGGGAAGAGGTACTGGCCTTGCGCGCGCGCGAAGAGCTGCACCCAAAGGTGGCGCACCGCGATCGGGCGCGTCGCGGGGTCGGCGTAGTAAAGCAGGAATGCACGCACGAGCGCGGCCGTCGGCGAGGGGGCGGCGGCATGCCCAGAGGAGTCGACCTTGGAGACGTAGAGCACACCACAGGACGTGGCGGGGATGTTATAGACTGACGCCTCGAGCGCGGTGACAAGTACACGGGGCGCGTCGGGCGTTGCCTGCTCTGAGAGGAGGATGAAGACATCTTGGAGGTAGGCCCGGGGTCGCGGGCGGACATACGGGAAGAGACCATTATGCTTGCGCGGCGAGGACGTAAGGACGTGGACGTGAAAGGTGCGCGTCCCCGGCAGGTCCGCCAAGGCAGCCAACAACTTGTCGCGCAGACTCATCGTATTGAAAGCTCAGAGTGGTGTTCTGGAGGGAGGCTCAAGGCATGGAGAGGAGGAGGAAGGGGTACAGGAGGGCGCAGCGAGGAAGGGCGTGCAGCGTTCATCGCCGTTTCTCACAACATTCCCAGACAGAGCGCCGGCGTGACGCCCGTTGTGGCGTTCGATGCACGCGACGCCGAATTTGCCACAATACTGCCAGTTCCAATGCACGTCTCACTCTTCCTCTTTCACCAGCGCGACATCGAGGAAGATGTTTGTTTGCAGGCACATTCACAGCTATTCACAGCAAATGGCGACGAGCTAACGACTGACTACGTAGGGAAACAGCGATTAAGCATCCCCGGTCGTTCGCAGCCAGAGCGGAGGCCCACAGCCAGGGCACCGTTCAGATGCATCCATCTGAAATAGTCTTGTCAGCCAGATGTTTTCCATGGTCTAGAGAAGAAACGTACTCGGTACAGCCTTGCCAGCGGCATTCACTTGCGCCTTGAGTGCGCTGTTGCCGCAAAGGATCCCGCGAACAAACGCCTCCGCAACCACGTTCGCACCAGTCGGCGAGGTGTGCGTGTGGTCGATCGGGTAGTACGTGTTGACGGTGGTCTCACCGAGCGCCTGTAGTAGACCCGTGAGTCCATACCCACATCCCACGAAGCGGAGATGAACTCACGTCATATGCCTGCGCAACGTAGGCAAAGTGGTCGACGTACGCCGCCGATGTGTTCTTTGCCACGTCCGAAGCGTACCCCACAAAGCGCGACGGGGCGCCGATTTTGCTGCCAGACCAGATGTTGTCGGGCGTCTGCGAGGAGACGATGGGGATCGCACCTGGTCATGAACGCGGTTAGTGTCTTATATCATTTGTTACCACCTAAAAGACTCACCCTTTGCCTGCAGCGACCTCACCGCGTTCGTGATGTAGTAGTTAAACGAGTGGATCGTGATGGCATTCCCGCTGCAACGTCTCCGTCAGATGCCTGGCCGACCCCAAGCAAACAGTACCTCGCGCACCTCGCGTCGTGGACGACGGCCGTGTCCGAGTAGCCGTCGGTGCCCGTGTCCTGGCGCCCGTTGTCCGGTCCTGAACCCGCAGAGCCATCGTTGTGCCCGAACTCAATGACCACGAAGTCACCCGGCGCGACCGCGTTGATTATGCTGGCGAAGCGGCCCTCGTCGGTGAACGAGCGTGCTGAGCGTCCGCCAATGGCGTTGTTCGTCACGGGGATGTTGAGGAACTGCCCGAGGTACACTCCCCAGCCTACGGACAATTTAGCGCGGTGGGCTCGCAATATTCGCGGTGTAGCACGCACCTGCGGTTCCGGTACCACTGCCACCACCAGTGACGGCCATCGTCGAGTCGCCCGCAAGGAAGACCTGAGCAGCATCCGCCTGCTGCGTCAATGCGACCAGAGCGCCGAGGACGAAGGTGGTGAGGTGGCTGAGAGACGGCATCGTGCTGATACTTGCTGGACCTCCTTCATCAACCCGCACTTATATACCAGCGGTCGGTAGTTGTGAAGTGCGCATCATCGGCCCTTGGCGCGCGTGGTGCGCGTCCTCAGTTGACCTCGAAGAATCGACGACGACGGGCCGACGGTTAGGGAGTACCGGCGGGTAGGTCATGCCCGTCGCGCACGGCTCCGACCCGTCTCTCACCGCGTGCTGGCGGCCACAACGAGGCGCAGGTACCCACAAAGAAGCACTTAGCCTTTCGCGCGCCATAAGCCTGGTGCTTCCGAACATATGGCACTGGGGGAGCCTAGAGTCACACGCGGCATCATAAGGCAAATACTCGCCTTATATGTAGCAGCCGACGGCGCATGGCGCGCGCGTCATCGGGCCTGGGCTCGCGTGCTCGCCCCCATTGCCCTCGAAGTAACGACGACGACGCGCCGACGATGGGTGGGGATACCGGCGGGTGTGGTCATGCGGTCTCTGTTACTATGAAAAGTACAGACATCAGTAGTTCTACTCCGACATTCTGACGTCGCGGGGTATGCCCATATACAGCACAAGCATAGGAAGGCAGCACGGGGGAGGTCACACTTCGGGAGAGCTGGAGGACACGGAGCCGTTGTCCTTGATCGGGGCCATAGGCTGCTTCGAGGCACCGCGTCGACCTGTCTGCTGGCCATTCGGTTAGCCATCATCCAGAGGTTTCGAACGTCACGCGCAAGGAGAGCGTGGGATGCTCACCTGTCGAGGGTGGTAGCTGCTGTACTCGGTGATGGTCTCAATTTGTACGGCAACGCCGCCCGTCAACGTGGGTGACTTGCGATCCTGTGAAATCAGCCCCGCTGCACGCCGACTGCCCTAGTGCGCAAAGGAGCATACCTTTGGTGTGTTCGACGCGCTGAACGATTGCTGGAACGAACGCCCATGCCCAACGTGGTTGAGCTGCACCCCGGCCTTTGTGACCTTCTCGCGAAGCCTGTCGCGGCTGTTCAAGCTGTGCGAGGGGTCAGCATTGGTCTGACCCAAATCACTGACGGTAGCACAGGCGAGACGTACAGCGCTAGGAAGGAGTTCACATAGCCTGGGGAGAACATTAGCGGTAACGTAGAGAGATACTGGAGAACGAGAGCCTACATTTGCCCATGATCCAGAAGAAGCCCAACCAAACGAAGTTCGTAGGCATCGCGCCGAACTAGGGGAGGGTAAGACGTTGAGGTCCTTCATCTTTAGCAGAAGGAACGAAGACGTACAGAAATAACGGAGATGGTTCCAATGATGCTGTGGGTATATGAGCGCCCGAGTCGTTTGAAAAGCCAATGTCCTCGGTGACATACCTGGTAGCCAGTCCGGTATTGATGCTATACAACATGAGCGTCGTGACGAGGGAGTCCGTCCTGTGAGTGAAAGCCGACGGTCAACTTTCTGAATTTACTGAGACGTAGAATGAGTTGAGCGCACTTCTTGAGCCCGGTGCGCTTCCTGTACAGGTAGTAGCACATCGCGCCCGCGATGAGGATATCGGCGGCAGCCGCAGCGCCGAGGCCGAGGCATGTCACCCACTGCAATCATCGTGAGCCTCGTCATCGCCCACCTAGTGAGAGTAGTGCTGCTCACCGTCAAGCTCTTAAACTTCGAGAAACGACCGAGAATAAAGCTGCGTAACCTCAGAATCGAACGGTTAAGTACGAGAAACAAAGACGTACGATTGTGCGGTGAAGACTACGGAACGGCGGGTCAGTAATTGATTCGGGTATCAAGGACTTAAGTCTCACCAACTCCGAGCCCTGTGCACGTGAGAAAATAGAAACCAGAAATCAGACGACCATGTACGGGGCAGGCTCGGGGAGAAGCACAAACCGAAGTGCAACGCGGCGAGGACGAGCTAATGGATCCGTCAGAACAAACCGTGCCGACGGTGATGCCAATACACTCACGATGACCCCAGTGATGAGCCAATTGTGGCTCACTAGAACCCCGGTGGTGAGAAGACATGCGGGACAGAGTATATCAGAAGGTTACTCACTCATCCACACGCGGCGGGCGAAGAAGCTGCGGGGAAGGTCAGGCACAGGGACAATTGGGGAAATGCGCAGCAGCTCACACTTCGACGATGAGGCCGATGAGACCCTGCGGTGGAATGTCAGGATGCTCCTCGGAAGACAACTTTAACGAAATGGCTGCTCACATTGCAATCTGTTTGAAGCTGGGTGTGCGGGTGGTTGAGCAGACGATGCACATCACCGAGAGAAGTGAAGACGTACGGCCATGCTCCTACATTATAATGAGTAAGACACATGGAAGGAAGGGTACAGGTAGGACGCACCATGTCGTCTTGTCCAAGTTATCGGCATCGGTGAAATTTGTGATGAGATACCTAGAGAGTTGAGCGTTATTAACGTCCGCGTGTAGGAGCACTGCGTTCATGATTACCAGTAGATTGTCCGGGTGCAGAGAACGAGGTGCAATGCATCCAGAACTCTGCGTGTTTTGTGTGAGCGAGTGGCGGTAAGGGCCAATTGCAGGACACGCACGTCAGGATTATAACCTGGAGTTCAGGTGTCGTGAGTGATAAGTCCGGCTCATGAGGGTGGTGCACGCACGAGCGACTTGACAATCCTGCTGTCCTCATTGTAGTTACTGCAGCAGGGTCAGAGGCAGCCAAAGGGGATGAACCAAGCTGATTTACCCGAAGTAGGTAAACCTGGATCGGGGTAGGTGATCAGTATACCGCGAGGTGACGAAGGAGTTGCGACGTACGTCTGCAGAATGGTTATCCCAAACAAACTACGGTCGGATTCCGAAACGTTCAGCCTTGAAGTACCACTTCAACGCAAGGATTGGCACACGTACACTGCACCGACGATGAGGCCAATGAGGGCAGCCCCGAACGTGTTATCGAGGGATTCCATCTTCGCCGATGTGCAACCAGCTGCGAAGCGACAAGAAGGAGGGAGTTGGGGGCAGACGACCACGGCTCTATGCCACGCGAGAACTCAGAGAGAGTATATGAAAGCGCGAGGCCCGGCAATGTCGACGACATTCCATGTCGATCAGTCCCAGAAGATCAGGACGGGAGAGACGAGTCCGTGTGACGCCACTGGACCCACGCCGTCTCTTCTGCCGAGAGGGGTGATGGGTGGGGTGGAGGCACCTGGTTTGGGGGGCTTCCGCGCACGGGAGATGCGATGTCCCGCCGATTGCCTGCGATCGGGCCTGGGCTGAACCTGAGTTACTCCCCTTGTTGAAATTCTGAAGGACCCCCTCAACGTCCTGACCTGCGCGACCTGACAGGACCTGCCTGGCAGTCAAAAACAGGGACCTTCACATGTGTACCTGGTGAGCACGCGGTAGTAGTAAGGCGACGTGCACGACTTCGTCTTCGCGCAGCTACGCTAGAACTGGGGCCGTGAGTTTCCAAGAAAGCTAAGGTACCCGGAAGGGAGCCAACTCACTCCGCGTGTACGTCAACCGCCGAGCCCATCGTGGCAGCTATTGTCAGCCACAAATTGCAGCTCCCAGACGGTGGCACACGTCCGTTCGGTGATCGATATTCCAGCCCAGCAACCAATGGAAGTCAAGTTACCGGCCTGTTGCTAACGAGAGCCAAAATGGCCTGTTCGAAGATGCTGCGCGCATGGTATGTAGAATACATCGGTTAGCGTCTGTGAAGATCGGCGAGGGCTACCCCGAATGCCCGGACACTGATAGGGATGGCGCATCGTGAGTTAACTGCAAACGGGAGGGCTTGCTACAGGTGCTTGAACGAGCTTCTCCCACCTCCATCTCTTCCAGTTCTGATGTTGCAGTCGTCGATCGCTACCCGTCGAAATTCCGTGGGATGGACCGGGAAAGTCCTGGGGAAGTCTTGGGAAATCGACTGGGAACGAGCTGCGTGGGTTCCGAATTGCCGGCCAGAAATCATGCGTCATGACGCACGCTTTGCAGAACGCTCAATGTACGAGGTCCGAAGATGCCTCGAACATTATGCCCCTACTCCGAGACCTCCGGTTCGACGATTCGGAGATCAAGGGAGATCAAGAGTGCTTAGATGTCGTCTAGCGGTGGCGGCGGGCAACGGATGCTACCTAATATCGCGCGTGATGGCCCAGACAGTGCATATGAATGGAAGGCCAAAGGATGGGGTGTGTATAGACCAGAGAGGCTAGTGAGAAGTGCTGCACGGCGTCCGACACCGCGGACGCATGGAGGTTGCGATCAGCGACGTCGCTTGCGGCCGGAGTTCTTGGTTCTTGCCTCGTGGCTACTCGCCGACTTGGCTGCATCAGGCATGTTTGGATTCCAGCAGCGGATGCGGCGACACTGATGCTTAAGTTTAATATTTATAGTGTCAGTAATAATGGTACCTGCCATGGTAAGACTGGGCTCTGCCACAATCTGAGCTCGTCAACGTGCTTTCCCTTTCCCCATCTCTGCATGTGCATACATGTGACATCGTAGTGGGTATGTGCAAGCATAAAATGCGCGAGCTGTATTCATAGGTCAGCTTCGTCATTGAATGAGAATTCAACCTCTTGGCTTCTTGAATACATCTCCAAGACTGTTTCTCGGTCGTACGGCTGCGGATCCTCCTCGTCCGAACCAGAGCCGAAGCCGTCCTTGTCCTCGCCCTCGCCCTCGCCCTCGTCCTTGTCCGCATCCTCAACCTCGTCCTCACCCTCGTCTTCGTCAGCATAGGCTTCGGAATCGGAGTCGGACACCCAAGATGTCCCATCATCCAGCTCCTCGTCTTCCTCCCCGTCGTCTTTCTGGTCCCCAGCCGCATCCTCATTCACCTCCTCACCGCCGATCTTAACCACGACGTCGGGAATATACTCGGATCCTCCGTCCGCATCGTATTCGGCATCGTCATCGAACGTGACGCCGAAGAACTGCACATCATCCCCGATGTCCCCGCCTAGGTCGAGTAGAACTGCCCACGACGTCTGGAGCGCCCGGACACCCCCGGGAAGGGTGCGCACGCGTACGGCATCGCCGCTCACTTCCTCGGGGTTGCAGAGAAGAGGGAGGCGCGCCTGCGCCACGACGCTCGTAGGGGCTCTCGGGGACAGCATGCGGATCGCACGGAGCGCAGGGAGGGAGCACGCGTGGCCCATCTCGCACATCAGCTCGACTACGCGGCGTTTGAGTGTGAGTCCCCAGATGTCCAGATACCGGAGGGTAGGTGAAGCGATGATGCACGGCAGGTTCAGCGTGGGGAGGTTCGGGAGGACGAGGTGCTCGAGGACCGGGCAAAGGGTAGGTAGTAAGGAGAGCGTTCTGTGCGCGTGATTGTCTATCCAGGAGGTTTTGGGGATCACATGAAGGTACTTCAGGTGTTTCCCGAAGAGCTCCAACGCGTCCTCCGGGATTTCGTCAGAGGCTAGCACGGTCAGCCAGCGCAGATTGGGAAGGTCCCAGAGGCGGCTGATGTAGTTTTGCACGTACAGAAGGTCGCGAGGGATCTGCAGGCGTTCAAGGTAGGGGAGCACCACGGGAGGCTGCCGAGACAGGGCTGGTATACGGAAGAAGTCCAAAGTCTCGAAAGGCCCCAATATCAAAGTAGTCAGGCGGGTCTCCATGACAAGCAAGTGGTGGATATATATGAGGTGTTCTTCGTCTCTGATCTGTGCGAACACTAGATGCTGCAGGCCTGAAGCGCAACGGTCGGCCAGAGCGCCGCCAGGAGTGTTCTCGTCGGGAGATCGGAACCATACGGGATTGTGCCACTTCTCGATGTCGGGGATTGGGTCTTCGTTCAATGTGTCGTAGTGATCAAAGTGCGGATGGGGGTGGTACTCGAAGCTCTGTAGCCTCGAACAGTATTGCAGAATGAGCGTGAGATCCGCCCTAGCAACTTGGGCGCACTGGTGAACCACAATACACCCAACTATGCGGATGCGCTTGACAAAGCCGCTTGGGTCTGGAGCGTATACGACACGAGCAGAGCGAAGTGTGCGCGCGAGCGCGCTGATCTGTCCCATACGCCGGAGTGCGATATCGGCATAAAGGGCCTCGGAAGCGGCACCATACCAGGTTTTGCAGACAAGAGTGAGCGCCCTCCGCGTTTTGACTGAGAGAGTCCAGGGACTTCGGAGAGCAGCTTGTACAAAGGCATCATGCTCGTCGTCCGAAGGAATGGTCGCCAGGAATATACGAAGCAATATCTCTTGCGGCAGAACGCACACGTGTTCGTTGCGATAACGAGGGTGCGGTGTCTGGCAGAGGATCGAAACGCTTAGCGTCGCCTTTGTACATCTGGGTTACCTGCGGTATGACTTACCTGATCTGCGTCGCTCACCGTAGATGTTGATGGCTCCACGGGGGTGTACTCCGTTTGCTGCCCAAGAAGGGCTGCGCGCTCGTTTTGCAAGGAAGCCACCAGATATTTGAGAGCGGCGTTCGCATCCTTGAGGGCAGCGTTGCCGTCTTTGAGAGCGGTGTTCTACTCGATGAGAGAGGCGTTGTCGCGTGCCAAACGAGCGACTTCATCGCTCCGATCTCCTTCTCCGGAGGACATACTTACACGGCGTTCGAATGGGTATGTCAGGCTCAGTAGCCAGAGTGCGTGGTCAACGTCGAAGACAGCTTTGCGCTGGCAGCATCATGGTGGACGTCATGTCCACGCGATCCCCTCGCGTTGCGCTGCTAGCACGTGGAATGTGACCTTCGCGTCAAGAAATAACGGCTTGAAAGCCGATCGTCTCTTCAGCTTTCACTTCGTAAAACATTCATCAGATTGGAGGTACATATCCAGATTCCATTATACGTACTGGAACCTCTTGGCTCTTCGCACTCATCACCAAGACTGTTTCTCGGTCGTACGGCTGCAGATCCTCCTCGTCCGAACCATCGGAGTCGAAGCCGTTGTCGTCTTCACAATCTGCTCGCTATCATCTACACCCTCGGTACTAAGCCTTGGTAGTCATCGTATGCGCATCAGCGGCCACAAGGGATCAGGGTGGCAGGTTCTGCTGATTCCGGATGCGCTCACTCCGCCGAAGAGCTATTTTCCCCTCCGCCCGACGTGCTTTCTTTGGGTTTGGCACCACGGCATCCACGTAATCTGAGGGGGACATATTGTGCTTGCGTGATTCAGGCTGTGAACTGGGCGCAGGAGTGGTGGGACTCGGGGGAGAATCGTACGGGCCAGAGCTGGGGAGTGTGTGCACGACACGATCGTCGCCCTCCAACATCCGGTTCTCCAGAAACTCCGACCAGAACGCGTCGAGGTGAGCGGCATCCCACGCGTCCTTGTACTTCTCTCTGAGGCTCGCTGGAGGGAAATGGAAATCCATGACCGTCGTGACCCACTCCTGAAGAGCAGCGCTGCGGAAATGGACGTCCCGCATGAACATACGCGATTGAGCGTTCGCGAGCTTCCCGGCGCCGCCCCAAATGAAATCGCCTAGATGGTAGTTTAGGCGGAAGAAGTCGCGGATAATGCCATGAAGGTCTTCCGGGAACACGTCGTGGGCAACGTAGCGCAAGCCGCAGTAGAAAACGACGTATAGCACAGACTCCATGTCGTCCTTGAACGTGTGCTTGCCATGCATTTGGCGGTGGTCCAACATTCGAATGGACATGAAGTCCCATGTCCCCTACAATTTGTATCGATTGGAATTAGTGCATGCATGATTGAAGGAGACAGGATGGCTTACCGTACGTCCGGCATGTTTCGCTTCGCCGGCTTCGTCGACTTGATCGGAAGCCTCCCAGTCAATGAGGTATCCCCTGCGGACGGCTGACCCAGGCTCTTTCACCAAGATGATATTGCCCACACTGAGGTCCCTGTGTATTCGGGAGTCCTTAGCCAGTGCATCTTTCATAGCTAGAATGAGTCCCCTCGTCATTGTCCAATTGACACACCAATCCGCTGAGATACGCACCTGTGAACGCATCGTACCCCGCATGCAGCAGCTCTCGTGTTCCCCGGATGGTGCTAAGCCCGTAACCAGCTATATCCGTGACCAGGCGGTAATGTCGTCGACTGTGGATGTGACTATATTTACCATCGATCCGGCATCTCCAAGCTTGCTTCGTGAGGAGACTAGTCTGAGTAAAATGGAATCTAACACCTGTATGAAACCCGTTCAGTAAGTTCGCGCGGGAACAGGGCACGCACGGACCTAATCTGTGATATATTTCGGCCGGGTCGGGCGCGTCACCATGCATCACCAGCGAGGGCACGTTACGCACGCCAAGGGCGTTGAGACGTTCCAAGATGTCCCCCTCCACCTCGCTCGTCGACTCCGAGCGCCATGTGTCCTTGAGGAACACAACCCGTCCCGTCTCACAGCACAAAGCCCAATACCCGCGGGTGCCGCGGCCCTCAAGGTAGAGCGGTGAGACGACAGGCCGCGACACGATGTAACGACGGCCCTCGACAACCGTCATAGTGCCAGCGGGAGGTCGGGAGTACACACGGACGGCAGTCGCATGCCCTGGTTGGTAATGCGCCCTGACAGCTCTATCCAGCTCCTCGCCTTCGATCTCCAGTTGCAAGCAGGCATGGGCCCTAACGGCATCCTGGAACCGCATCTCCTCCTGAGGCGTGGCGGGAGCAACAGTCAAGTCGTAACCGCGTTCCGTGTGCGAGAATTGGGAGAATCTCCAGATAAACTCTAGGAGCAATTCTGGATGTTCCCGAATGTCGAACGCCTCTGTCACGACGCAACCAGCGCGATCCCACCGGAAGATCCTTGCGAACGAACCAGCCATACCGATGGAGAAGACGACGAGTCGATGTTGGCGAGCGAAGACTTCCATCGCGAAGGCGATGTGCAGGCCGAAGTCCTCCTCGACCTCGTAGGACAGGTCAACATCGTCGACGTCGAACTGACGAACGAACTCGTGCGCCTTGCGAGCCTGTCGATCGGCGTCAGCCGGTGGGTCTATGAAGAAGTCGCAGGACGGGTCGGGGTTGATATTAATGAAGAGTTCGGCGTATCCGAGCTCGGTGCGTGTACGCTTGTCTGTGTGTTGCACGTGTTTCGCATTCTCCAGGGTGAAACAGCAGATGTGCGGTTTGGTAAACTCTGGCCGTGCGCGTGAAGGATGAGAGCTACGCTCAATGGTCTTCTCAAAGACGAACCCCGGACAACGAGCTTTGCGCTTGGATGTCTTATTCAACGCTGCTGCCTACCAGACCTTGAGCACGAGACGCATGCGCCACCGCCAAGTAGACGTACCAATGGTTCGTATATTTGTGCCGCGCTCTCCGCTGTCTTCGGAATTGCCCTGAATGCGTGCCTGAATGTCATTAGACCAGACCTGTCATAACTCTCGACCGGGACCAGTGGGAAGAATGAATCTACAAAAGTTGTTGCAGGTATGGGGCCCAAAGTGTACTCCCGTGCCTGCTGGACGCGTTTCAAGTTTCGTGAGGTTGCCAAAAGCGGCTCAAGTCCAGCTGTGTGAGACAGAGTGGGATCCAGAGCCATAGGGATGTTGTAAACACAAGACATAGGGAAAGGCAACCAAGAGTCGCGATGCGAGCTAAGGGAGCCTGAGGGATGTGGCGATATTGATGTTGGTGGCGAGAGAATGGCTGAGCGGTGTCGTTATATAGCCCAGCGATTTATTTCTAGCGTGGGGGCAATTATATAGCATCGGACTAGGACGTATAGGGCCAAGTGGAGATGTTGTTCAAGCATTACAATAGTTGTGGCGGGAATGAAGGGACTTGGACGCTCGAGCCTCGGAGTACAAAAGGTAGGCGCTCGACCAAGTTCAGGACGATCCGGCTCTTGTCAGCGCCATTCTGTAAGCTGATCATGATAGTATCGCGCACGTAAGTACTTGGGTACGATAAACTTCCCGATGTTGTCATTCTCGTCTGTGTCATTGAAGTTGTAACGCTGCCTCAGTCAACGCGAGGGCCCCCGAACAGTCACCAGTTCTGTGCGTACGGAAAAATCTGGTCAACTCGCTGAACAGGACATGGCAGACAAACCACCCGATTCCTCATCCGACAACGCTGACCCGCCACCGCCGCGTAGAGCCCCAGTGCACCTAAATAATTCCGGACTGCGCATTGAACATACCCAAGGGAAAGGGCGCGGCGTATACGGTAAATTGTACTGACTTTCTCGTACATTCTTTTACTGAACATCATGCGGCGTCAAGCATGCCGCGAGATTCCCGCACAGACCCTCATCGAGGTGAGCCCCGTCCTCCTGTTCAGTGCAAGAGAGTACGAGGAGCACGGGAGACACACCGTGCTGGACCATTACACGTTCAAATGGCGGGACGGCAGAATGGCGCTGGCGCTCGGGTTAGGTGCGGAGTACTTTTTCAGGCAGCGCTCCTGAACCGTATTTTGTGTGGCTTCTGACCTGCTTCGCTCACACATTTGATAGGTTCAATCTTGGGTCACCCTTCTTGACGCTCGACCACCACCTGCTGCTTTTTTCCCACGATACATCCTCATAGGGGGAGGATCGTTTCGTGCGGTTCTTTAGCACACTGGGGCTCGTCTTTAGTACTTCTACGGATACGGTCAGATCTCAGCCAGCATGATGGGTAGTCGAGCTCGACCGCCGCCATCGAGGCCGGCCAGCACACCGCCGACGCCGCCTACGAGAATAGGCGCCCACGACAGCGCACCAGCCAAACCGACCAGAAAAACAGCAAAAAAGACGATACTCACCTCACAAGAAGCTTGGATGGAAGCCGAGAAGCTCGTACCGGACCTGGGAGCCGCGATGGAGTTCTTACTTGGCCATGAACTGATCCCGGGAGGCGACAATGCCTTTACAAGCGAATCGCTGATCTCGGGCATGCTGCATCTCGCCTTCTCGACGACTGGAGATCTCGCCAAGCGTGGCATCCTCGCCTTCGCACACCTCGCTAAGGGGGTCCTCGCCCACGATGCCCAGTCCGCGGTCAGCGACGCAGTCGTCGAGCGCGCGGAGGGGCAGCTGCGCCTCCGGCTTGACCACCACACGTCCCACGTTGAAGATCGGCTCGACGAGTTCTCGGAGATGATCGGAAGGATGAAGACAGAGATGGAAGAGGGGTCGGCCGGCCTTCGTGCGGCTTGCGAACGGGTGAAGGAGGCTGAGAGTGCGCTTTTGGCGGCTCGCGAGGGGATACAGGAGACTGCGCAGCTGGTTGCGCGCCCTGGTGAGCCCGTACCCACCGCGTCCACGCTAACTATCGAGACAGCGCCGGTGCGGGTGCGCCGCGCGGCCACACTCGCCGACCTGCTGCAGCGCCAGGTTCTTGTCCGGGGGGCGACGCTCAGCTCGGAGAGCGGGGAGCCCCTCGGGGAGGGCATGCTGAAGGACCGCGCCCGAGAGGTGCTGGACGAGATGGACAGGGCGGGGCTCACGGCGCCCGAGGGGGGCATGGTGGAAGCAGCCAAAATTCTGCCCCACGGGGACACGGTGTTCACGATGTCAAGTATCGAAGCAGCCCGATGGCTCCTCAAGCCCACGGTAGCCAAGCCGTTCGCACGCAAGATGGGGATGGCGGCGCAAGTGGTCGAACGCACGTACAGACTGGTCGCCGAGCGCGTCCCAGTCTCGTTTGACCCGCGCGATCTGTCGTCCCTGCGAGCGGTCGAGGCCGCCCACAAGCTCAAGTCGGGGGCGCTGGGCCGCGCGGAGTGGATCAAGCCGATGGAGCGTCGCTTCCCTGGACAGAGGACGGCACATCTGATGCTCACGGTAACGGGTATCGAACAAGCCAACACTGCGCTGAAAGGGCTCTCTATCGCAGGACGCAAGATTCTAGTGCGCAGGGACATGGATGAGCCGAAAAGATGCGCCCGGTGTCAAGCGTACGGGGGGCATTTCGCCCGGGACTGCAAGGCACAGCACGACGTCTGCGCCAATTGCGCGGCCGGCCACCCGACGTCTCAATGCCAGGTGGCGGCGGACCCATCCAGGTACCGCTGCGCAAACTGCAACGAGGATGGCCACGCTGCGTGGGACCGCGCGTGTCCCGCGCTGCGTACGAGGGTGAGCGCACAGGTGCACAGGAAGGCCGACAGCGGCTTCCGCTTCTTCGTGACAAACGCGCCGGACACTTGGGTCTCGGACGAAGAAGAGCTGGCCAGAGCGCCTCCGCCGCCCACCGTCTGGTCGCAGGTGCGGCACCGGTTCGAAGAGGCCGACGGCGACCACCGCCCCTCGCAAGCCAGGCTCGACAGCTTTCTCGGAGCACCTAGGCAGCCGGCCGACTCTGACCCTCGCCAATGATACCCACGACCCACACCACTTTACGCATCTGGCAGCAAAATCTAAATAAATCTGGGAGTGCCCAGCTCGACCTCGTTAACGACCGATTCGTCGCTGATTTTGATATTCTAGCTCTTCAGGAACCCTACCTTACCTTTCTAAATCTCACCTCCAGCACCTCCCACTGGCACGTCATCTACCCGACCACGCACCGCAAGGAGGGGGCGGGACGATCTCGGGCGGTCACCCTCGTTAACAAGAAGTTGTCGATAGACTCGTGGAGCGCCATCGCCGTTCAGCACCCCGACATCACGGCCATATCCATCTGTGCCAAGGACACCACCGTCCACATCTTCAACCTCTATGTGGACGGCGAGCACGATACCGCCCTGCACGCGGCCTCCCGGGCGGTGCTCAACACCATTCCGGGGGGTGCGGAGGAGCCACAGCACTTGGTTTGGCTAGGGGACTTCAATCGGCACCACCCCGCCTGGGACGACCCCACCAATCACCACCTTTTCACGTCGGAGAACTTACACCGGGCGGAGCGCCTCATCACCATCCTCGACCGCCACGACCTGACGATGGCGCTGCCGCCGGGTATCCCGACTCTCGAAGCCTCGCGTACCAAGAACTATACACGCCCGGACAATGTCTTTTGCACGCCCGCAATCCTGGAGCGGCTGCAGACTTGCACGGTATTGCACGATAAACGCCCGACCAAAGCTGATCACTTCCCCATCCAGACAGTCTTCGACTTGCCGACGGCGGCTGCGGTAAGGCGCCCGCGCAAGGACTTCCGCCGTGTAGACTGGGCGGAGTTTGGGCAGGCGCTCGCGGAAAGGGTGGAGGCAAGGCACCACCCCACCAACATCAACACAAAGGCCCGCTTCGACCGAGTGCTGAACAGCCTCATGGACGATCTGCAGGCGACGATTGCGGAGCATGTACCGGAGACGGCGGACACTCCGTATGCGAAGAGGTGGTGGTCGGCGGACCTGGCCAAGATGCGTACCGAGAAAGAGCGCCTAGGGCGCATCGCCTTCCGACACCGGGCAACGCCCGCCCACCCGTCTCACGCTGAGTACCGGCGCTTTCGTAACGTCTACGCTGACAATATTACAGCGGCCAAGAATGATTTCTGGAAAGCATGGATTGACTCCATCGACGGCAAGACAATTTGGGACGCCAACCGCTTCCTCAAGCGGGGAGCAACTGACGGTGGCCGGGCGCGCATCCCGCCCATTCGCGTCCCTGGAGAAGACGGCCGGGAGCGGGTGCTGAGCACGAATGAGGATAAAGGCGCTGAGTTCCACCGTACCTTCTTCCTGCCACCCAGTGCCGCTGTCATACCCACAGGACCCTACCCGCAACCGCTCTACGAGTTCAAGCCTATCACTGACACGCAGGTCCGGCGAGCTATCAAAGCACTCCGGGCGTTCAAGGCGCCGGGACCCGACGCCGTCCCAAACGAGGTGTACAAGCACTGCGCAGATACGCTGGTGCCGGTGCTGGGCTCGCTCTTCAGAGCGACGTTCACTCTGCAATACTACCCGGAGCGGTGGAAGGTATCGGACACAGTCGTGTTGCAGAAGCCGGGCAAGGAGGACTACACCGTCGCCAAGGCCTGGCGGCCCATCGCGCTCCTTGATTGCATGTCCAAGATTCTGTCCCGATGTGTTGCTGACGTCCTGGTGTACGAGGCAGAACAGAAGGCAATGCTCGCCGACCTACAATTCGGGGGACGGGCAGGGCGGACTACAACGGATTCCATTCACCTCGTCACCAAGATTGTCAAGGACGCCTGGCGGCGGAGTCACGTCGCCTCTGTGGTGTTCCTCGACATCAAGTCGGCGTTCCCAGCTGCGTCCCCGGAGCGTCTTTACCACAACCTGCGCATGCGGGGAGTGCCGGCCCAATACGTCGACTGGTTGCGGGTCAAGTTGTCTGGGCGGAAGACTCGGCTGCATTTTGATGACTTCTCGTCCGACCTCTTTGATATCGCAAGCGGTATCGACCAGGGCTGCCCACTTTCGGTCATCCTCTACGCTTTTTACAATTCTGATCTTATCGACAGTGCAGACACGAAGAAAGGCGAGCATGCCGTGGGCTCGATGGACGATGTAGCATTGGTGGTCACCGGCAAGACCTTTGTGGACTGCCATGACAAGGTTCGGCGGTTCATGGAGCGCGACGGTGGAGCAAACGACTGGTCTCGAGCGCACAACTCCGCGTTCTCCCTCGACAAGTTTGGCCTTATCAACTGCAAGGCTCAACCGAAACGGATTGGTCTCGGCCCGCAGCTCAAGTTGTCGGATGGCACGGTCATCCAGCCTACTGACCACCATCGCTTTCTGGGGGTCCTTGTCGACCAGGCTCTCAAGTTTAAGCAGCACGTGGCCTCGGCGTATGCGAGAGGCAGCCGACTTGTGTCCCAAATTCGGCGTCTGGCGAAGGCCAGGAATGGGCTTACGCTCCCCGTCGTGCGCCGTCTCTATCTCGCTGTCGTTGTCCCCAGTATGCTGTATGCGGCTGACACGTTCCTCACCCCGATACGAAAACTCGCCGGCCACTCCCGCAAGCATGGGTCGTCCGGCAACATCCGACGGCTGGCTCAAATTCAGCGGCAGGCACTTCTCGCAATGACGGGTGCCCTACGTACGGCGCCGACCGATGCACTGGAGGCGCATGCACGCCTCCTGCCATTTGACCTGCTCGTGGACAAGATCTGCCACAGGGCGGCAGTCCGGCTCTGCACGCTCCCGAAGACGCACCCGCTGGCGCCTCACGTCCGCCGAGCGGGCCGCAAGCTGGTCAAAGCGCATCGGTCCTCACTCCACGAGCTCCTGGACGCTTACCGCCGGTGGCTCGCCTACCGGGATACAGAACGAATCCGACCCGTGCGCCTGCACCCACGCTGGACGCCACGCCATCGCACGCACGTCCTATCGGACCGGGAGGCGGCGGTGGAGGATGACGCGCGCTGGGCACTCGACGGCGCCTTCCGAGTCTATACGGATGGCTCCGACGTTGACGGGGGAGTTGGGGCGGCGGCGCTCCTCTACGCGCCAGGTCAAGACGAGCCGGAGGTCCTCCAGCTCTACCTGGGGCCGTCCACGAGGCACACCGTTTACGAAGCTGAGATCGTCGCCACGATCCTTGGCGTGGAGCTCCTGCGGCGCGCTAGCCAGTGCACGCAGCGCGCGTCCATAGGACTGGACAACACGGCGGCGATACAAGCCTCTACGCTGCGTACCCCCGGGGCTGGACGCTACCTCACTGACATCTTTCACTCTGCAGTACGGGACCTCAAAGCGACACGCCCCCACCTTCGCCTCACGTTGCGCTGGGTCCCAGGCCACTCGGATGTCCCAGGCAATGAGGCAGCGGATGAGGCGGCAAAGGAGGCGGCGCACGAAGTCTCGTCCGCCAAGCGCCTGCTTCCAAAGTCGCTGCGCAAGCCTCTCCCGCTCAGCGCGTCTCGAGCGCGGCAGAACTTCCAGCTCGAGCTCGAACGACGTGCAGGCGTCCGATGGCGGACATCACGGCGGGGCACACGCATGGCGGAGGTGGATGGCGCCATGCCCTCCAAGAAATACGGGGCGCTCATCGCCGACCTCCCGCGACGGCATGCCAACCTGCTTATTCAGTTCCGCACTAACCACGTCCCACTACAGGCCTACATGGAGCGCATAGGGAAAGCGTCCAGCGCAACCTGCCCGACATGCGGCGAAGCCCCCGAGACCGTGCAGCACTACCTTCTCGCCTGCCCGACGTATTCACTGCACCGTGCCGTTCATTTCGCACCGCTCGGTTTCTCTGGCCGCACGATGTCCGCCCTCCTCAACGCGAAGACGTCTCTCCGACTGCTGTTCAACTACGTCAACGCCACGGGACGGCTGCGCTCAGCGGTGGGCGCCCTCATCGGCCCGCACTCCGGCTACCCCGACAGCGACGACGACGGCGACAACACGTAACGACCCGGCCGCCACCCCCGACCCCTCCTCGCACCGATCTCTCTCTCCTTCCCCTCCCCTCTATCTTCGTTTTCGCTACCAGTCGCTTATATCTGTATGTATACGGGCATGCTGGAAGCATAACCTCCGCGCTGGGGCCGGGGGAGTTCTGACGGTGCCGGGTGTCTGCCCGGTTATCGTACCCCTCCCGTGGCAAGAGGCTTAATAGCCCGGCAGCGCAAGCGCTGTTGCATAGCACGGGCAGGTTTAGATCCCGGTTCCCTGCCGTGTATTGGCCGGCGCGGTGCGACCAGCATGTGGCCCCCCTACCTCTTCCCCTTCCTGTCTGCTTTACTTCACATCCATTGGCTCTCTTTCTCCTGACCCTACACTACCATACTATTGATGAACTCTGAACCTGGAAGGCTGTAAGCCGCACAAAGAGAGGTCTTCAGTCTGTGAGAGAACGACTATGATTGCATAGTACTGTACCTGTAAGCCGCACAAAGAGAGGCTACAAGTACTAGTAAGTAAACATGTAAGGAAGCATAGGTAGTGTGGGACTTACTCTTCAGTCTGTGAGAGAACGACTGAAGAGCAGAGGCCTGCAGAGTCCTCCTTATATACTACTGGGGAGGACGATGAGTAAGCGTATAAGAAGAGAGCATGTGACGTCCAGAGGACGCTGACTGAGCGATGAGTAACGCTGAGTAAGGGAGCATAATCGACATAAGGTCAGATAGTCCATGGCTGAGTAATGCGAGTAATCCGGACGCTGTCTAGAATAGTCCGGAACATCGTAGAACGTACCAGAATCATGTGGAGGGATGGCAGGATGCCAAGTAAGTACAGAACAAAAGAATGTACGTATATGGTAAGTAGGAAAGTCCATGCTGGCGTATGGTAGACGCACAGCCACTATCACTGCCACTCCCGGTCCGGCACAGCCGTAGACACAGAAGTTCAACACCGGAGGGCCTTGGGGGGTGCCGCGTCAGGTTTCGACGCGCCTCTGATGCGCGGGACCATTGCGCGCTCCTTATCGGGGTTTGGGTCCGGCAATGCGTCGATGAAGTCGTAGAGTTCCTGTACCTATTCCGTCGTCGAACGGTGAGTATCTGGATGACCACGACGGACGTCGACAAGTGTATACTCACTTCTGCGCTTCGATATCCAGGGGCCCGGCTGACGTATCGCGTCACTTTGCCATCCACAACAG
>NW_007360325.1:77609-82013 GCF_000271585.1 Trametes versicolor FP-101664 SS1
GCCCGGCGGGAGATAGAGCATCTCGCCCTCGAGCGTGAAGTAGTCCCCTTCCTTGGCTCCGCACATGATGCGCTCCCCTGGAGGACATACGACTTCGATGCGCAGGTCATACAGCTGGAATGTATCACCCTCCAGCGAATTCACGCTTGTATCAGCGTAATGTGCCATAGAGATCGAGATATCCTGCAGGACGAGACCTTAATCTCCCAACAGGTTTGCTCTGCTTTTGGAAGTCCGCTGTGGCCGAACCCCGACGCCATCTTATCTCGCCCGCCCCCGACCGGCGCTTAATTGCGCGAACAGTCGGGCCTCGCGCGACCTCGCGCGACGCGCCGCGCGCGCACGTCTCCTCGCGCGCGCAGGTGCGCGCGGGCGCTACGATTTCTCCTGTACCTACCGGCGATCATAGGCACACGTGGCCTGTGTGCCTCGTACCTGTATGATTATCGTACTCAGTATAATGAAAAAATCGCAATTCCTTGCCCTCACACACCTGCTCATGGCCATTTGCACTATCTGTCACGTTGAGAAGGATTTGGCCAGCTTCCCTCTTCGCATCAAGAGCAGCGCCGGCGGAAAGAAGGGAGAGCCGACCGCTATCTGCCGGGAATGCACCGACCAGCGCAAGGAAAGCCGCAAGAAACGCGCCGGCAAGCGCAAGGCCGAGACGGATGACGGCGTGAAGGACGGGTTAGGGAAGGACGACGATGATGAAGTAGATCTCGGTGAGATCTCAGTTGCCGAGTTCCTGGATGCCGTAAAGGAGTCGGACTCGCCTGTGAAGGTTCGCGCCCAGGTGGACATCGCTGCGATCGCGGCGGCCGGTGCAACACCGCGGGAGCGCGCGAATCAACTTGCCGATGCGATGGGAAACGTGCAGTTGCTGCATTGGACGTGAGATAAATCAGTATTGGACCTTTGATTGTGTTATTGATTTGTCCTATTACCTTGCAGTTTCGAGAACCGCGGTGTACGCGTACGGAAGGAGACCGAAGTGTTCTCCTACAGTTGTGCTCAATCAGAAAGCCGTGAGCACAAAGCGAAGGTCCAAAAGGGAGAGAAGGCACGGGACAGCGATCGGATGGACCGTTTCCCATGCGATGGCTGGCTGCATCTGACGGTTAGCGACAAGTCCGATGTCATCGGTGTGGTTCTCAAGCACTCAGAAGAACACGTGGGATACCTGGATGTTCACCTTCCGGAGAAATGGAAGTGTTACATCCAGGAGCATGCGCGTGCTCAGACACCCGGGCAGGCAAGTCCAGCCCGATCACGACATCATCCTAGAGCAAGCGGCTTACCGAGATTGTAGATCTGGGCTCATATCCTGCAGACAGAGGCGGGCGGGCTCCCCGTGGAGGATGTAGAGCTGCCGTACAGTGCAAACACCGTGTACTACTATTGGCACGTGGTCAGCCGCGAGGAGTGGCGTCTTGCAGACTCGCCGTTAGAGTCCGCGCGTAAGTTCGTCGAGGAGAGAGGGAAGGATCATCACATCGCCATGCTGGATGTGGAAGCAGAGCCAGGAACAGAAGCATTAGCGTTTTATGTAACCGACTTCGTGGGCGCCTGGGCGCAGCACACGCAAGAATTGGCAATGGACTCAACGTGTGAGCGGCCTTTTCATTTATTATCGATTATTTCTAAGTCCGTGTTAGGGAATACCAACGGCGGGAACTTCGAGCTCTTTTCTGCTGTCGCGGATGCAAACGGCGCTGGGATTCCACTCGCATTCATCTTCCTCCGGACGACCAAGGACGCCGCTGCTGGAGCCAAGCAGGCGGTACTCGCGCGCTTTTTAGAGCGGCTCAAGGAGCTCGGCATCGACCCCGAGTTTACGCTTACGGACAAGGACTTCTCCGAGATCAACGCGATGGGCGCCACCTGGAAGTATGCGAAGCATCAGCTATGTTTTTGGCACGGTCTTCGCGCCGTAAAGCAGCGCCTTTGCAAGAACAAGCATGTTCCGGCGCCCTACAACGCAGATGCCGCTCACAGTGAATTCTCGTTCATTGACCCCCACTTCCTCCCTGCTGCTCAACGCTCTGAAGCTGGCCTGGATCCGGTATGTTTCTCGGCACTGACAGTGTGATCTGACTGATGGGAATTCACGATCTACAGATTCCTCCACCCCCGGAAAAGCCCCTCCCTCGGGTTCGCCTACTGGTGGACGGCCGCCCGCCAATTCTCACACCGGCGCTGCGGATCATTCTCAAGCCCGGGGACATAGCCGATGCACTCGGCCACCTGCGGCCGCCTGCGGATCGTCCCGCCAAGTCTGGCAATCGTGCGGAGGGTGGCACCGCCGAGCAGTTCAATGTGCAGCGTGCTGGTAGCTGCGCCGCACGCCCCTCTCAGCTGGTCGACAATCCAGCGCTCGAGCTGGATGATGACGAGCGAAGCGACGACGGCATCTTCTTCGCGGATCGTGCCGAGGCCGGAGATGAATGGGAAGACGAAGATTTCGACATTCCAGACCTAGTGGAGGTGGACGAGGGAGAGGAGACTGAGATCGACGATGAAGACGATTGCCGACGCGAAGTCGATGCGATCGAGCGGGACTCTGCAAACGTCGACCCCGACACTCCTCCCGACACATCGGAAACTGGCGGACGCTCCCGCGCTTCGGACTACCAGTTCTGTCCGGCTTGCCACCGCCTCCCCATCCTCCGGCTCTTCACCAAACACGCATGCCAGCACCCTCTCCTGCCCGAGCGCCACGGTATCCGTCGGTCCGCAGAGGACATTTATCGAGACGCCGTTGAAGAGATGTACCGCCATTGCAAGGCGAACAACCTATCCGAGGTCTGGGCGTACCTCTGGAACTCCTGGTACTGCCCATCACGCTGGAAACTCTGGGCACGGTCGGCGTACGCCGAGAGCATCCCCCGAAAGCGGACAACCATGATTGTTGAGGCCTTGTGGCGTGGCATCAAGCGGTTAGTACTGCACATGTACAACCGACCGCCGATTGATCTCGCGCTCTACGCGGTCGTTACGAAGACGCTCCCTCGGTATCGCGTCACGCTCAGTCGCATCCTGAAGAATTCCCGGCCCGGCCGTCCTGCAAAACTCACAACTGTTCAGAAGGACTTCAAGCGCTCGTGGGAGCGTCTCCGGAAGGTACAGATCCGCGGCGAGTACACGACGGATGTCACGCAGTGGACGTGCGACTGCGGCTCGCAGAAGTACCACGCCCATTTACTCTGCAAGCATCTCGTGCAAGCAGTCGGCCCGCTCACTGCGAAATGGTGGCGGACCGTTGTCCGCTACCACATCCCCCCTTTCTACACCGTCCCCATCGACGGCGAGACTGCCCCGGCACCCGAAAACCTGCGCAATCACGCCTGGATCCCACGCATGCGCCGCAAGCGGTCGGCTATTGTTCCGCGCCCGCCACGCGTCCAGCGTACTGCGCCGGCCGCCGAAGACTCGGACTCGGATGTGAATATTCCAAGTATAGACAGATATGATAGATCCTCATCTCCGGTGCGTGCGAGCAAGTCCGCATTGTCCATTTGCAATACTGACATATTCTAATAGATCTGCTCTTCCCCTGACAAGGCACCGCCCACCGGCCGTGATGGGCTTCCACGGTCGCGCAGTGGAGGAGACTGCGATTTTGAGGTAAGTTGGCGAGCTGCACCAGGCCGAGGCTACATACTAAACCTGTTCTAGCCCGAGGACGAGGATGAGCAGGACTTAGAGCGAACTGCACGCCGGCTGCTCACTGCGGTCAAGATTCTCAACAGTCAGGTGGACAACCCAGACCCCCGGTTCTTCCGGAACGCAGTGCGCTGCATGCAAGGTGCCATCAAATGGGTCAGCGCATTCGACAAACACGCTGTACCGGACGTGGAGACGATCGGCCCCGACGATGCCATCAGCTTCCTCGGCCGGGCACGCCAGCTCTTCGACGATGAGCGCCGCCCTCCAATCGATGCACAGCGCTTGCGAAAGGCCGCTCAAGCCATCCAAGGTACAGTGGACTGGGTGCGCGCAGTTGAACACGCAGAGGCCCGTCGCACGATGGCTAAAACGAATACGCATCGCACGGACGAGCCTAATCCCGTACACATGTTTGGTTACCTCTGTCCCGAGTAGTAGATATGTTGTTTTAAATATGTGCTTTACTTCCGCCACTATGGGTCCATATATTGGCCACAACCCGGTACGTCGGTAAGTAAACACGTGTGCCTATGATCGCCGGTAGGTACAGGAGAAATCGTAGCGCCCGCGCGCACCTGCGCGCGCGAGGAGACGTGCGCGCGCGGCGCGTCGCGCGAGGTCGCGCGAGGCCCGACTGTTCGCGCAATTAAGCGCCGGTCGGGGGCGGGCGAGATAAGATGGCGTCGGGGTTCGGCCACAGCGGACTTCCAAAAGCAGAGCAAACCTGTTGGGAGA
>NW_007360325.1:82437-230253 GCF_000271585.1 Trametes versicolor FP-101664 SS1
CACGTGTGCCTATGATCGCCGGTAGGTACAGGAGAAATCGTAGCGCCCGCGCGCACCTGCGCGCGCGAGGAGACGTGCGCGCGCGGCGCGTCGCGCGAGGTCGCGCGAGGCCCGACTGTTCGCGCAATTAAGCGCCGGTCGGGGGCGGGCGAGATAAGATGGCGTCGGGGTTCGGCCACAGCGGACTTCCAAAAGCAGAGCAAACCTGTTGGGAGATTAAGGTCTCGTTCCTGCAGGACGGTGGTGGCAGAAGGCGAAAAGGACTCAAGCGCTTATTCCTGTCACTCTGCTTCGCACCACCATCATGATCTCAAGAGACTTGCAATCGCTCTACTCGTTTTCACAGGACTCCTGCTAGCTCTCTAGGCCACAAAGCTGCATCTGTATACGCGAAGCCGTCCTTGTGAACACTATGCCTGCCGACGCCAATGCCAAGGCCACGGCCGCGGACATCTCAAAGCTCACTGTAGCGCAGCTCAAGGCGATCTGCAAGGAGAGAAAGATCGCAGGATACTCGAAGCTCGGCAAGCCAGCCCTCATCCAGAAACTTGCAGATAATGGATACTCGCAGAGCGACGCACCTTCCGTCGCGCCAAATATCCCGCAGGCTGCTTCAAGTTCTGCGTCGGACCTTCCTCAGGTTACTCCTACTGAGACTGTATCTGCCACCGCCCCGGCCACCTCTGCTCCCGCTGCACCCTCAGCTTTTTCTGTTGATATTGCTTCATCTGACAAGGCTGGTCATGTCTCTGGGGGCGCTACTCCCACTGCGAAGGCTTCCGCTCCGAAGGCTAAGTCGAAGCCTCGGAAAACTGCTGCTGCTAAATCTGCTGCCCAAGCAAAGCCTGCCACTGCGACCTCAAACGTGACTGGTACCACTCTATCACAAGTTGCTCCTCCTCCTTCTCTACCTCAAGGCGCTGTCTTCGTTGACTTGCCTCTGACTGGGAACTCTCTCGTCAAAGGCTCCACTTCTGGGACCACTGATGCTCCGGCGGTGAAGAGTAGCCTAACGAAGGGGAAGAAGAGGGTGCAGCGGCCTGCCGAAGGGGAAATGCCGCCGCCCCCGCCCAAGAAACCACGCATACAGCCACCCTTTCCGTCTCCCAGAACAGCTGCGGTGGCCTCGCGTACCCAGGTGGCTGCCCAGAGCACAGTCCTCCCGCGTCGCTCATCCAATGCTGGCGATGTATCTGCACCCATCAGGCCGGCCTGCACGAACGCCCACCCATCTATTCCGGCGAAACCTAGCCCAGTACCCACTGCTCCCGCAAAGCGGTTCAAACCGCTCGTCGTAGGTACCGCTAAACCGCCTGCTGCTCGTATCACATCTGCTAGTGCGACCCCGCCGACGAAACCTACTACAACCCCCAAGCCGAAGGATACGCATCGCTCGCTGGAATACCTTGACTTCCCTATTGTGCTTGATGAGCTGCCGACTCTGCATGCGATCACCTTGCCTCCTCCACTGGCGCAGCGGAAGCGCGTGGCTTGTTGGGCAGTAATCTTGAGCGGCCTATCTGGCGAAGAGAGGGCTGTATGCGCTCTTGTCTCGCGTACTTTTAGATACGCAGGTCAGTACGCGTATAGCATATCCCAGAACATATGCTCATAGTGTAACGACCCTTGCAGTATACCTTTCAGCTTCGTCTATGCTCGCGAAAGATTATCGCGGCCGACGGCTGCAAGACGACGTGCTGAAGAGGTATTCGCAGGCGATGACGAACATGTGGCCCTACCTCCGCGTTCGGAAGGCCGAGGTCGTCGCGCGGCGACGCATATACGAGGCCTCCTTCGTGCCGCGGCTCCTCGAACGTTATGGCCTGGCCGATCCTATAAGCAAACATCTATGGGCAAGCCCGGACAATCCGAAACAAATAGTCGTCGCAGTCAGGTTCGTGCATCAGCCGCATGACACTCCGAACCGTACTGATCGGACTCTTCAGATTTGCGCTTACTCGTGCGTGGTTCGAGCTATCTGTCGGGATCTCCAGCGGCGCGAAGGACGACCCGTCTTCCTGGCTGCATGCGACCATCATAGACGTGCAAGAAGTCGTTCAGGAAGAAATATGGTCGGTGACGCTCGAGGAACCCCAAAAACGGAAGCGGGAGACACTCTTCGTCCTTGAGGCGACGTGTGAAGTCGTCGGTCGGCCGATGGGCGTGAAGAGCGACGACGGCGCTGTTCCCCTCCCGGTTCGCGCGGATTGGTCCGCATACATCGCTAACCGCAGCGGGCCTTCCTCCGGAGGGGATTCTCTACTTTCACACCTCAAGTGGTCTTGTCCCGAAGAATTCGACCGTGGCCTCAGCACGTTGTGGCTCAAGAGAGTCGCCGGGGAGGGAGCGCTTGGCGTTGCGAAGCGGACAGTCGCAGAACGTTATGTGTTGGCCTGTGTAGTGGGAAACAGGTACGTCCGTCGTCTCTGCACGCCTACCAAGTACTTATCCCATCGTAGCATCTCTGGGACGTGGCAGTCGACGAGCGAGATGGTGCAGGATTTCGCGGGGCTTCCTGCCCGCGGCGCTGCCCCTGTGCCGCTGAAGACTAGGGCCCCGGCATTAAATTTATACCTTCCAGAGTGCGTTGCTTTTCCTCCGGCTCTCCGCGGTTCACTCATGCCGGCGATGAAACAGGCACCACCACGTCGAAAGCGTTCACTTCACGTCGTCGGGTGGGAATGGTTTGCACCCGGCCTTGGCAACCGTGCAGACGCCCCACAGAGAATATTACATCCTTCGCGACAACGGGATGCAGGTCGGTTGCGAGGAGGATGGAGTTGCGGCCGTGTGGCAGGAGGTGCTCGGCTGCGACCATCGTGGGGTACCCACGTAACGTTACGGAATGCGTTACTCAGTGTCTGGCCCAGTGTGGGGATACAATGGGGACGGCAATACTTAAGAGATTTGTGGGCGTCCATGTGTCCCGAGGAGTCTGTTGGTCGGTAAAGCCGAGTTAAAATACGAGGGCCGCTACTCGCTGCTCCGTGGAAGAGCACAGCTTTCGCGCGGAACAAGAGCGTGTTTGATCGAGCGATTGCGATCGGGGAGGGAGCAGCCGGTGGCCGAGGCGGGATGCAATGACTGTGCGGGGAGAATCACGCGTCGGACGCCGAGGGGCCAAACACCGGCCTCGGAATTGGACGGGTATGCCCTCGGCGTGGGGAGCGCGAACGCCCTCAGCCAGCTGTGCCGCTGTCCTCTCTGTCCATCTCCCACGTCGCTATTCTCTGCGGCCCGACTCGCTCACATACAATGTCCGGACAGAGTGCATTCAACCAGTTCCCCATCCCCCTGCCCGCCGGCACGGACTACACTAAGCAGTCCATCCCGGTGCCCGGAACAGCGCGTCCTGGCCAGAGCGGTGAGTTGGAGCACGCAGTGAACCACATACGCGCTGCATCTGACGTCTGACTACCTCCTCAAACAAGCCGTTTACCGCCATGGTGAGTTTGATATGTCGTCATCGCAGAAAAGTGTGCCGCTCACGCCCGCCGACCCGTTCCGTAGCCCAGTTCCCTCTCGTGACCCTCGACACGCCCGGAGTATACACAAATCTCAACGAGCTCTACGCGGAGGGCTTCCGGCTCGGCAAGGGCCGGCCATTCCTCGGACACCGTCCAATACTCTCCAAGAAGCCCCTCCAGTACGCGAACTATCACGTCTGGCAGTCATGGACGGAGGTCGACGCGCGGAGGCGCGCCGTGGGCAGCGCGATGCACAAGATGTTCCAGTCGGGGGAGCTAGGCGGCAGGGAGTTGGACACGGTCGGGATTTGGAGCAAGAATTGCCCCAGTGCGTGCTACTCTTCGCTCACTCTCAGGAGCAGTCGCGAACGTGACATCCCGTGTTAGACTGGCTGCTCGTCGACTTGGCCTTGCAAGCGTACGGGAAGGTCAGCGTGCCGTTGTATGACACGCTCGGCGCGGACTCTGTCGGTACGTGCATCTAGCGCGAGCTTAATGCCCTGCCTCCTGACATGGACTACAGAATATGTGTATGCATCCCACACTGTGGTATAAGCCCCGTTCAAGTCTGACGGAAGCTATGCAGGATCAACCACGCAGAGTTGACGGTCGTCTATGCCTCGCCCGAACACATCCCCTTCCTCCTGACAATAGCTCCGAAACTGCCGACGCTCAGGTTGATCATCTCCATTGAACCGCTCGAGGATGATGAGAAACGAGTTATGGTCGCGTGGGGCAAGACCAGCAACATCAAGGTTAAGGACATTGCCGAAGGTATGCCCCGCACCCTTGGACATTCTGCACTGCGCTTACTCGTATTTTATAGTGGAGGAGTTCGGACGTGCCAACTTAATCGACATCATTCCCGCTACGTCGAGCACGCTCGCAACTATATGCTACACCTCGGTTAGCGTGTCATTGTGCGAGCGTTGTCAAGGCAGTACTAATTACTTCTGTTAGGGTACTTCTGGTGTCCCCAAAGGTATGTCTAAATATCGTACGATGCGCGAACGTTATCCTGAACCCAGATTTCATAGGTGTACTCTTGAGCCATGGAAACATGGCTGTCGCAGCCTACGCGTTCATGCACCACATCGACGTTCAGGGCGACCGGACTGCTATGGCCTTCCTGCCACTCGCCCATATCTACGAGGTCCGCCCCTCCCTTCTCTCCCCCTTACCCAAACACCACGTCTGACTCTGGTTCGTTCCCGTTATCCTCCCCAGAGAATTATGGAGCTCTGCACCGTCGCGCTGGGCAAGCAGATCGGGTACACGACGGGCGACCCGACGCGCTTCCTCGAGGACATCCAGATCCTCCGCCCGCACTTCGTCCCGCTCGTCCCGCGCGTGCTCAACCGCGTGTACCAATCCGTCATCGCCGCAGGCGACGCGCCCGGTGTCAAGGGCGCACTCTTCCGCCAGGCCGTCGCGGCGAAGCTGCACAACTTGCGCACCACCGGGCGGCTCACGCACGCGCTCTGGGACCGCCTCGTGTTCCGCAAGGTGCACGCGGTGCTCGGCGGGCGCGTCGCGATCATCGCGTGCGGGTCCGCGCCGTTCAGCGCGAACATCGCCGAGTTCCTCAAGGTCGCGCTGCTTGCGGACGTGTGCGAGGGGTACGGCATGACGGAGAACGCGGGGTGCTGCACGTCGACGTGGCCGAACGACCCGTCTGCGTGTGGCGTTGTTGGTGCGCCGCAGCCGTCCTCGGAGATCAAGCTTGTAGACGTGCCCGAGCTTGGGTATCGCGCGACGGACCAGCCGTTCCCTCGTGGGGAGCTCTGTATGCGCGGCGGGCAGCGCTTCATTGGGTACTACAAGGGTGAGTGGAAGGCCTGTTACTGTGCCTGGGGGTGATGATATTCACGACAAATTTCTACGGTAGACCCTGAGAAGACCAAGGAGACGATCGACGAGGAGGGGTGGCTGCACACTGGTGACATCGCGACCTTGGACGACCACGGGCGCTTCAAGATCATCGACCGTGTCAAGGTGCGCATACATCAACGCTTTTCCCGCATGTCTCCGTGCTCATACGACACATCGCATACAGAACATTATGAAGCTCGCGCAGGGCGAGTACGTCGCGCTCGAGCACGTCGAGAACGTGTACACGACCGCGCCGCTCGTCTCACAGCTCTTCATCTACGGCGACTCGTTCAAGTCGTACCTCGTCGGCGTTGTCGTGCCCGAACCAGCGCAGGCGGCCGCCCTCATCGCGCGCGTCACTGGCCAGCGGGTCGCCCCCGAGGACACTGAGACGCTTGAACGGCTTCTGCAGGACAAGCGCGTCGTGGACGCGGCGCTGGCGGAGCTGAACAAGGAGGTGAACGTACAGAAGCTGAAGGGGTGCGTTTCCGTGATTACTTGCGCGCGGAGGTGCGGGAGGCTGACCTGACTCGTTGCAGCTTCGAGAAAGTGCGGCGTATCCACGTAACGTTGGACGCGTTCACGATCGAGAACAACTGCCTCACGCCGACGCTGAAGGTCCGCAGGTAAGCCGCATCACTTCCGTGCATGTTTTAGCAGAGGACTAATAAAATATGCAGAAAGGAGACGTACGAGAAGTTCAAACCCTACATCGACGCGTTGTATGCGCTTCCGGACCCCACGGCCTCGAAGCTATGAGCGGGCCCCGGAACGGGTGGTGGATGTTTGGACTCTGCTTGTATTCTATCGGTCCTCTAATCACTGGCGATGCTTGTACGTGGGGTCTTAGACTCTTCCGCCTAACTAGTATCTGTCATACCATCAGTATATCGATGCGCCGCAACGCGCTCCATGGAGCCCTGTGGTACCGTTCCTATAACACAACAATGTACATTTGTTTCACTCCCAGATGTATACACCGCGCCGACCGAGGTATGTGCGGATACCTACGCCGCACCGAATCCAGCCTTGCTATTCGTGAGCTCCGCCCCCAGCTTATACCCAAGCACCTATTCGAAGACCACCCACGCGTCAGCCCACACACTAATGCCATCGGCTCGCGACGCACCTTGTCCCAGTCGAGCTTCGAGCGCGTCATCGGGAGCGCGCGGCGCAGGCCCTTGAACGTCTTCTCGCCCATCTCCGCGTACGTGTCGTTCAGCGACGCCTGGTAGCGGCCCTCTTCCGCCTCTACGAGCGCGAGTACCTTCGTAGCGGCGGCCGCGCCGCCTCCAGGCGCGATTGCGGGCGGCAGCGCGAGCGTGAGGCTGTGCGTCGACGAGAGCTGTACGTTCCCCTGCTCGTAATAGTGTACGTTCAGCAGGATGCGGCCTGTGATCTGCTTCGCGCCCGTATCGACGACATATTCGGAGCGCCAGCGGCCAGACCTGGGGATGGGGTGAGCGGAGAAAAGTGAGGGAGAGTGAGAGGGAGAGGGCGGCGCACCAGAAGTTGTTAGGGTTATACTTATTCGCGACGATTTGGATGGTGAAGCGGCTTGAAGAGCCAGGGGTGGAGAAGACGGAGACGACGCCGTCGTGGTAGTGGGAGGCCAGGTATGCGAGCGCAGCATTCTCAAGTGCTACGCTGGGATGGATGCTTCAGAGCCCGCATTGGCGGGGAGTATAGCAGACAGCGTACCGGAAGGGTTCGGACTCCGAGTCTGGCTCAACGTGTTCTGGGTCAGACGTTTCCTGCAGCACCAACACATATGAGAACAGTTGTTCCAAGACCAAGAGCATAGGACGCGATACGCACCAGTGTTAAGTGGTCGAAACGGAAACTCGTCCGTGACCGGGGGTCCCAGTACCTATCCTGCGACTGCTCGTCGTCCTCATCGCTGCTTCCGCTCGGCACTCTCGCAGCGTCGCTGACTATAGACTACGGCCATTCACCGGTCTGAGATGAAGGCCGCGCCATAGCAGACACAAAGCAGCACTCACCTGGTGCTGGTGCCCCGGCACGTCCGCGGTGATGAACTGCGCGAGGTTATACTCACGCAGTGCTGGGAGCACGCCGGCCTGCAGCGAGTCGTCGTCCGAGATGATGTTGCGGACATCTGGCGGGATCGGCGCGATTCAGCTCAGGGCGGGTCCACAAGCCACCGGGCGCGAGGAGGGTGATTTACCATTCAGGACGTCGTTGATCTCCCCAGGCGGCGACTGAAGCAGAAACTTGGAGGCTGCCTGGATGCGATCTGCGTCGTCCATGGTGTGTTGCGGCAGAGGTGGAGGTTAAGAGTGAAGAGAAAGACCTGCAGTCGGTCGGATGGCAAGTCGCGCGGTCCGTAACTGCCATGCAATAAGCGCCCAATATCGTCTGTACACCGCCAACCTCCAAGAGGTTGCGCGCCGATTGCGTCTTGCCCACGACGAACCATGTCGCACTACACACGCCAGAGGTATGTGGTACATGGTATGCTCGGGTGCTTTCATTAATGAGATTACTGACATCCAGGCAGGACGCGCGTATAATAATTGAGCAAGCGCTTTCCACCATCCCACGGAGTGCTTGAAGAACCTGAGCTCAGTGACATGTCAACATCGAGAACATGGCCTTCAGGCACCCCTTCTCTCTATCGGGTGACTCAGACGTTAAAGCTGAAGACTGGTTCATTAAGTCAGATTGGATCTACGGCGCCCAACACAGTATAAGGCGTGGTATATCGACAACACTCCGCTCGGGTCTTCTCTGGTATATTTAACACCTCTTTTTGTCGTCTTGTTCTGCTCTCAGCACATCCCGCCATAGTTGCTGTGGCGTCCTCACAAGCAATCTGCACCGACTTGGTGTCAGTTTGATTCCATATAATAGCGGCCGACACAAAAGGAGCCGTTACGTCGACGGCACTCCGCTCAACTCTTCCCTCGCCACCAACGTTGTACCCCCCTCGGACCTCAGCTCGCGCTTCGCACCCCGGACTCCCGTTCACCATGATTGGCGTCTATAACGTCCCTATGGCTCTAGATATGGCCTTGTCCCATACAGAGGGGCTCAGTCCGGGCTTGGCAACATCCCGAAACATAGGACACGTTCAGCAGGCACGGAAGTACACACTGGGTCCCATGCCGCTAAGAACTTTCATAAATCTGGCTTTCAAGCCGCAAGCCTGCGATGATAGGGATGGCCTCCTCTCCTTCAGGCACGCATTCAAGGCGGTACCACAGACCGCGGGGAGCGCGGCACAGATATACGAGCCCCTGGTATGTCTACTTTGCGGTGGCGCATGCGTCTCGTGCTCAAGGTCCGGTAGGCTGCAGCGTTGAATAAAACATCCAAGTACAAAGCACGTTGCCCAGGGCTTGTATTCGAGAAGACCATCGAGCGTAGCTTGTACCCTTTGCGATCGGGGTCCGCCAAACCGCACATTTGCTGCTTCACCCCCGAACATGCTGAACTCGTACGGCGCGCGGACAAGCACACCCGTGTTGAGTTCGGATACGCCGAACTCTTCATCAACGTCAGCCCTAAACCCTCCTACGACTTCTTTGTCGACCCCCCGACTGGCGCCGATCAACAGGATCGCGAGGCGCACGAGTTTGTCCGCCAGTTCGATACAGAAGATTGGGACCTGTTGGACCTGTCTTGCAGGGCTGAGAGCGCCTTCGGCTTGCAGATCGCCTTCGCAACGGAGGTCTTTGCTCGTCAGCACCGACTCGTCGTCTACTCTATCGCCATGGCTGGTTCCTTCGCAAGGATCCTCCGGTGGGACCGTGGGGGCTGCATCGTCACCGAGGCGTTCGACGTTCGGGAACATCCAGAGCTGCTCCTCGAATTTATCTGGAGATTCTCCCAGGTATCGGCCATAGAGCGCGGCCACGATCCAACTGTTTCTATCGCCACGCCACAAGAGGAGACGCGCTTCCGGGACGCCGTGATAGCCCACGTCCGCTCCCAGCTGGAGGTTGAAGGCGACGAGCTGGATAGAGCCGTCAGGGCACATTACCAACCAGGGCATGTAACTGCTGTCGATGTTTACTTCCGAGCTCCTATGGGCACTGTAGTGCCGGTTAGCTTTGCCCGGCGATTCGTCGTGTCGCGACCCGTCGTCTCACCGCTGTACCTGGAGAGTCGTGGTACTCGCGGCTACTGGGCACTGTGCTGTGACACTGGGCGGGTTGTGTTCCTCAAGGACTCATGGCGCGAGCATTCCACGACCGAGCTGGAGGGAGATATCTTGGAGCGTCTTAACGACTTGGGTGTGCGCAATGTGCCGTTGCTGGTGGCACATGGAGACGTGCCCGAGGAGGACGACACATTTCAGAAAACAGGTCCGTATGTCTTTGCCTCCTATGCGAACTTCCTTAACCAGGTCTCACCCAGGCGTCAGATTTCAACTTACTCAAACTAGCCTCTTCGTGGGGCAACCCTGGAGATGCCTCATTGACGGTGAAGACAACGACATCAGCAGGCGACAACATTATCGTCTGGTCACAGACACAGCCGGGTACGGTCTCAACACCGTCCGAGGGACGCGAGAGCTGCTGCACGCAACATACGACACGTTTACAGGTGCGCATATGATCAAGCTGACCGTTCGCTTGACTTGGCTAATGACGCGGGGACCATTCTAGCTATGAGAGATGCGCTCGCCAAGGACTCCCGAATTCACAGGGATCTCAGCGTGGGCAATATAATATTGGTGAAAGAGCCCGGGTCGGCCATTCGCAGGGGATATCTCATCGACTGGGAGGCTTCCGATCAGGTCGATGAAGGTGGTGATGCTAAGGATGCCGGACGTGCGGTAAGCGATATTGGTTTTCGGGTTATTCAACGACTAACTCATGGTGGATATAAGGGGACATGGGACTTCATGTCGATCCGAATGTTAAGCGACAGTGGGATGGATGCCAAGCACACCTTCAAGGATGACATGGAAGCCCTGCTATACGTCGTTTTCTACTGCGCCTTGCTCTACACCCCCCACGACGTTCGCAAGGACAAACTCCACATCTCCGTTCACGCATTCTTCCGTAGTCACGCCCGTCTGGGTGATGTTACCTTCGGCGGCGGGTGGAAGATGGACAACGCTCACTCGCGTCTGTTCACGGGGAACATCCAGTTTCAAAGTGCCGCTCTCCAAGAATGGATAGCAACGGTCGCGGATTTCCACTCTCCTCCACCAAGCCTCGAAGAGAAGTACAAGGATGCGTGGGATGCGGCCCATCTCGATGCGTTCTGGTCGGAGTTTCTGCAGACCCGGGTGTTGGAGAACGACGATCGTGTCGTGCATAAACTTGTCAACCCCGACCGCCGCTCTCTTCCCGCCTTTCCTCCCGCCGCTCCTCCCAGCGCTGGGCCTGCATCGCGCAAGCACCACGTATCACCGCCGGGGGACACTGATGTGGATACGCCAGCACCCAAGAAACGTCGGACTGAGCTCCAGAAGGCGCCCGCCGCCTCCCATATCTCTCCGGTAAGGACGCGCCGCGGCCGTCTTCTTGCAGCATCTGCCCCTCGGCGCAGCGAGCGCATACGCGCTCGACTGAACCAGCAAAAGCCGTCCGCTGCCTTTTCCCGCGCCTCTGGTCCTGCCCCCAGCGGTAGGATACCGCCGCTCCCAAGGAAAATGCGGGAGGCGGAAATCGAAGCCTTGTGAGTAAGACTGCAGTGACTCCTCTGCTCGTCCATGTTCCCATACCCAGCTCCATTTTACCCATGCTTTTCTACTCGTTTTGCTGTTCTCGCTGTTGGGAGTCGTTCTCGACCCTACCTGGTGTCGGTGGCATCGGTTGTCTCACTGCTGTCTGATCTGCTTCTCCTCTCCATATTGCTCTTGCTTGTCTTTACGTCGAAACAAATTTAGTTCCTGTACTGTCCCGCACTCCCGGCTGGCACTGCTCGGAGGAGGGCGCGCCGCAGACCTAATTCCATGCACAAGTGCATATTTTAGACACTTTGATAACGACAAATGCGCCCACCTTCGCGAGTGCAAATATCTCGGGCTGCCTGCATTGCAGAAGAGCCTGAGTTTGTGCCCGGGAAGTCCAGTGTGGGCATGGCTGCGTTGTTCAACCCCAGTTCATACCGGGTGTCGAATCGAACGAAGATAATTCGTTTACATTCCTGATCCACCATCTCGTGGTAAGCACTGAGCAATCGACGGGCACACGAGGGCCATTCTGAGGCCTGATGAGAAGCGTCCGCAGGAGCAGGTTGAACGCTCACTGGCATGGCAAGCCACCCCACATTCCCCGACATCGGACTTCGAGAATCCTTGACCGACGGCAACGCACGCGGCTACAGAGACTGTGATCAACATACAGTGAGTAACGGCGCCGCTGACAGTTGACGGTCGCTGAAGCGCATTCAAGCCGCCTTCTACGACTCCACTGAGAGAACGTGCTGCGAGCAGTGAAGGCGATGTCGCCTATTCCGAGGTCTTGATTCGAAGGTTATGCTGCGGTCTCTATGGTTTAGTAACCGCTGATGCGAGCGGAGAACAAGGGCACGACAGACGAGCTGGGCTTGAGTTGGGCGGACGTCAATGTGGGTGCATGGCGCAGCTGTCCTCCACTTCAACGATCGTTCAAAGAACCTACACTGCCTTGAAGTAACAGATGTGCCGTATTATTCGCCGAGCGCCGGCGGATTGTCTATCTTCTACAGGCATTTCTCGAGATACTCGTGTCCAAACTATGGTATGCTGGGGCGGAAGATCCCGTCCAGAATGCAGAGGAGCGCGGGGAGGTCGATCGGCGCGTATGCATCGGACGGTCTGCCAAACCTGCAGTGCGACTGCCACTGTGTGGTGCGGGGAGTACGCAAAGAGAGCTCCGGTCGGTTGCGGATCAGGTAGAAGTGCCAGGGCGAGTTGGGGCATGGGCAGAGGAGACTAAGGGGAAAGGGGTAAGGACTCGAGCGGTGAGATCGACCGTAAGAGCTTGCCACGAGTTGCGCCGTTTCGCAGAGCACAGCGTGGTGGCCGTCGGTGAGCAGCTGGGTGGTGTTTTCCCGGCCCATATCATTACTGGCATAACGATTGCGTTGTAGGTGGGCGGGTCACTGTCGGGCGTGAGCGAACCGTCTAGATTGTAGGAGGGATAACGCACTATCTCTCGCCCAACCAGGATGCACATACAAGGATCCAGGACGACGAAGTTCATCGAACACGTTCGTGCTAGGACCATTAGTAGCACGGCATGAATCTGGGGAATGTCAAATTAGAGAGGTCGCCCCAGACATTATCTGAGTGCCATAAGCCAGAGCTAAGATGTGTAGGGGGGGAGGGGGGTCCGCCTGAAGGAAGCTGCGGGAATAGGTATGTGAGAGTTCGTTAGTGAGCTGACCGCGTGTTTGCATGCGCAGCGCGGTTCGACGGCATGTGGCGTTCTTCGCGGACGGCGGAACTGAAGGAAGGATAGCCCGCAGGAGAGGATCGCCGCAGACGTACGCCCAGGTCTGGTCTGGTGATCCAGATCTCTACACACTGCCCCACGGCGTGGATTATTTCACATCGGCCCCGACCCATCAGGTATGCGTGCGGAGTGAATTGCTCGGGCACATTTGGGAGGTGCCAAGTCGGCGAAGTGACCGAACAGGGGGGTGACGGTCGACAAAAGTATGTGGGCACCGCGGGCGGAGAGCCCTGGCAGGTTCACGAGGTTCCAGGGAACTCCTGCTTGGTTTCAGGACATGGTGCCATGAGAGCGAACCATCCGTCCACACGCGAAGTCGAAGGTAGAACAATCAAGTAGGCTGGTAGCGAATGTTAGGATCCTGTTGAGTGATAACCAGTATCCTGAATACCGACAGTTAACCTCCAATTTCATGAGCAGTATTGGTGAGAACTTCTTACATCTCGCGATGGGCAGCGTACGTCGCTGTCGGAGACCCGTTCGTAATATCTGGATGCTCCACATATCCCAGAGTCTACGTATTCGGGATATCTCATGGCGGGCTTCCAACTTCGCCTAGTCGCTACCTGACTCTCCAACTGGCAGCAACCGAGGCTGTTCGTAGTCGACCTGAGACTGGCTGAGGACTCGGAGACTCACCGAGTTCCGAGAAGCGAACGATACATACACGCCCATGCACGCCCAATTTCAAAGATTCAGGGCATGCCGTGTACGTACTTGCATGCAGTGCGGATTGTCCGAGGCGACAGGCACAATTGCATATGGGGCAAGAGAACGCTTGCCAAGAGCAACGTCGATATTCAGTGGCTGCGGGGAGCGGGGAGGAAGAGGCAGCATGAGAGAATGATGGTAGTGCGCCCGACCGTTATTTCTTGAGCGGTGTTCGTTGTCCGCAACCCTGAGCGTGTTTCAGACGGGGGTAGTGCCGCAGCAGCCATGGTCGGCGTCCATCGCTCGAGCCCGAGTCTATCTTTGCACACTCCCCGGCGCCAGAGGCTGTGCTGTCCGCAACGTGGACATGCCCAAAAGGGGAAGCAGCAACGTTGTTCGCTGGTTCATCGCACACCGCGCTACAATGACCGCAGTGCTGCGTCAAATGGCCGCGATATTCGGATTCGACCCTCTCCCAGTCTGTCTTACCTTCGATCAGCAGATGGGGCCAGTTGGAGAACATCGCCGCCGCAAACTGCGCTACTTGGCAGCCCCGCTGACAAGTATCATGACCAATACACGACAAATACTCAAGGCTTTCAATGCACTTGCAAACTTGAAGAAATACACGGCGATTATTCGGCACCGCCTCGAGCTTGCGGACACTATGTTTAGTGAGTGCGGCTCACTGCACTGTAAGCTGGTGATAGCCGATACTAAGCGTTTTCTCACTGCGTCATATTTACAGACGCTTGCATAGGATGAGGACTGCGCAGAACATCCCGAACCGTAAGATCGTGTTTGATCTGCCGCCGCAGCAACCTTACGCCCAGTTGCTGCCGTGCACTCAGAGCCTCGCTCCACGGGTGCCACGCTCACCCCGCGCGTGAGCGCCATGCTTACTTGCAGTATATAAACACGGTGCTGAAAGCCTCATGTCCCGCACCTCACTTCCCCTTGAGTGTTACGCCTTTTCACCTTCCTCTCCCAGCTCACCTCTCCCCACCCGTCCTACTTCAAAACGATGATGCACCTTTTGAGCTTCGTTCTTGCTGCTCTGCTCGTCAGCAGAGGTGAGTCCCTGGCATAGTCACTGCTGCTTACCTTCGGTATACTGACAACTGTCCTCAGGTGATGCTGCCGCCGTTGGTCCTCAGGCCAAGCGCGCGATTTCTTCCTCTTTCGATTTCACTTCCCAGGCCACTGTAACCGCGACGGCTGTCGGAGAGTCGAGCTTCCCTTCCTCGGCCGAGGTGTCTTCGGCGTTCGCGACGGGCACCGCCGTTACGTCCTCGCTGTTTGCAACAGGTACCGCCGTTACCTCTTCGCTGTTCGCCACCGGTACCGCCGTTACCTCGTCGCTGTTCGCCACTGGGTCCGCAGCCCCAAGCTCGGCGTTTGGCACTGGTACCGGCTCCGTCGCCCCCAGCTCAGTGTTCGTCACCGAGACCGGGTCCGCCGCCCCCAGCTCGGTGTTCGTCACTGGCTCTGCCGCTCCGAGCTCGGTGTTCGTCACTGGCTCTGCTGCTCCGAGCTCGGTGCTCGTCACCGCCTCCGCCGCCCCGTCCAGCATCTTCACCGACTTCCCGAGTTCTATCTTCTCCGAGTTCCCGAGCTCTATCTTCACCACGATCCCTGCCTCCGTCCCGACCTCCATCGTGTTCCCCAGCGGCTTCCCTTACCACCGCCACGGGCACACCGTGACGGTGACCGAGTTCATCACCGTGGACGGCAGCTGCAACCCTACCACCAGGTCCGGGGGATTCACTGGCACTACCACCGCGAGCAGCGGGCAAACCACCGTCGTTGTCGTCGGCTCCTCCGCGCCGACTGGCACTGCGGTTACCGTCACTGGTACCGGTGTGGCCGTCAGTGCCTCTGGCACCGGTGTGGCTACTGCCTCGGGCTCTGCCGATGGCACTGGGGTGGCTACTGCCTCGGGCTCGGCCAGTGGCACCGGTATCGCGACTGCATCCCCCGTCAGCGCTAGCATCGGCACGACCATCACCGTGGGCTCCAGCGCTATCGGGTCGTTTTCGGCGGCCCCGAGCGCGAGCTCGTCATTTTCGGCGGTCCCGAGTGCGAGCTCGTCCTTTGCGGCCTCCGTTCCCGCTAGCTCCTCGGAGGCGGCCTCCGTCCCGGCGAGCTCCTCGGTCGCCTCGAGCGTTCCCGCCAGCTCTTCGGTCGACTCCAGCGCCCCCGCAAGCTCCACCGTCGACTCTTCCGTCCCCGCGAGCTCCACCGTCGACTCCTCCGTGCCGGCCAGCTCTGCCTGAACGGTGCTGATGGATAGCATGGTGCGGCGTGACGGGCCTCGCAGGAACGTCTCGCTATGATGGGAGCACTATGAACAGAATGATGTGGATGGACTTTCAGTTGAACTTTACGCTCTCTCTAACGGACCTGATATGTAGGCACCTCTTGGAATAGGTTCCTTGATACAATACTATATGACTGCGTTCGTTGCGCTTTTACTATTACTGAATTGCGTGTGTGTCTTCGCTCCCCTGGCGCCGAATCACCGTCAGCAGTTTTTCAATGACCCAATGAGTGGAACATCGTCAGTACTAAGATGACGTCGCACACAAGCTAAGATATCTCGACGATGTTATCATTCTGGCACAAACCCGGACTAGTACAGTATCAACGCGACTCTATGGTATACTATGTCTACCAAGCATGAGCCGGTGAGAGCTGAGACTGAGTAGTCCGGTAATTGGCGAAGGTAAGAGATCCAGAGCGGCCTGAGAAAAGATATAGTCAGTTGGCTGTTGACCCGGGAGAGGGTTATAAGGGGACAGACCAAATGCTCAGGATCTCATGCGTGTGATCGGAACCAGTCCGAGGGTGATAGTAAGGGAGTCAAGTCGAGCACCAGAGCAGAAGCAGCCAAGCAGAGCGAGGCGAGAGCAGGAGGACGAGTGAGTGGAAGCGTCGAGGGTCGTCAGCAGTGGAGCGCCAGAGGGTGGGATGGCGCGAGAGAAACCGCAGTGTCGGCGGTGTTGCGCAGTCCCGCAGAACGGCGGGGCGAGCAAGGCAGGCGCGTCGTCTCAGTGCATTGAGAACGATGCGCCCGAGCGTCGAACCACACTGAAAACCTCACGAGTGCATTCGTGGGATTTCCAGGGTAGATCTAAGGGAAGGAATTTTAGCGCGAGGGTCATGGAGGGCGATGAAATGGTGCTTACCAGGCGCGTGATGAACAGGATGGCGCTGGTCCGAGCGATCTTAAACGCTGAGAGGGACCGCGGCGGCATGCTTGTCTCCGAGAGAAGTTACAAGCGTGCATGCAAGGAGCTTCAAGCAGAGACCTGTGAAACCGATAGAGGTCAGCGTCGCGATTCACAAGAACGAAAGGGTCTTGCTCACCTGATGCCAGTTATTATGAACATTGGACGATGAACAGGTATCGGGCCACCCGGACAAGCTGTCGAAGTCGGAGGGGGCGGCCGAAGGCCCTCGTACGGATAAAGAGGGCTGGGGTGAGTGAGACTCCTCGCGGTGTTGACGACGCGAGAAGTCTTCGTAAATAGGACGAGGCGCCAACATGACCAGATGTCATCAGGTGGATGGCTTGACCTCGCGGGGAGCGGCGGCGCGTCGGGAAGCGTCGGGGATGTACAGGTGAGACGAGCGTATGGCGGCTGTCTCGTTTAAAATGGGGCGGCGAAGCAGATCGACTTCGCCCGAGCGGCCGCCAATACCGCTCGTGCTCTTAAATATGGGAATGCCGAGGATCGTCGGCCGTGAATGCAGTGTACAGCTGCGAAGACGGTCGGGATGTCGGAGTTGAGTTGGCGATGTAGTCGGAAATGATGCTGAGCGTCGAAGCGGGCAACCTGGAGGTGCTGGGCCTAGCGTTCCTGGAGGCTTCGTACGCTAAGTATACTTTGAAAAATGTCGATGGAAGACGGGGTCGTCGAGTTGAGTTGTCGCAGCCGTGAGCGATGGCCAGGACAACGACGAGCCCGTGATCGGTGATGGTTCAAGTTGAGCAGCAGTGAATCGGCCGGAATCCACCGCCGCGCTCGAAACACCTCCGACGAACAGTGTAAATGGGCAGCGCGAGGCGTGTGGGTCGCGGGCGGCGCTATTGAAGCTAATCAGTACAAGAGCATGACCGAGGAGAGATATCAGGCTTACCTTGCTGATGAAAGAGGTTTGGAAGTTTGTATGGGGTATATGAAGCGTCGTAGTGGATGGCGCTAGGAGAGAATGTCGTCCATGAACTCGAAGTCCTCCCGCCAAGCGCCGGGGAAAACAGGAGAAGGGACCGGGGTCGACACCCAAGAGACGCTGGTATCCATGAGATCTAAGGATGGTGCGTCTACGAGCATAGCCAGGGCCAGGTCGTCTTCAGAGAGTCGGGACAAGCAGGAAAATTGAGCAGGGGTAGTGTTGTAGCCAGGACCAGGGACGAGGACATAGTGAGGAGCACTTGCGACCTCAAGGTCCATAGGTGAGTCCAGGCAAGCGTCACTACCCATCAGAGGGGTGTCGGCAGTGGAGTGCCGAGCGGTCGGGGCGAGGAAAGGCAATGGCCAGCGAGGTTCGAAGGGCGAGCCAAGTAGAGTTGTCCTTTTGTAATCGCCGATTGTTGTAAGAGGGTGTCCGGGAAGCGCGTAACCGAGATCGGGCAAGAGACCCGTCGCAGAGAGAGCATGCGACGGAGACGCAGAGTAGTGAGGGTGGTCGACGAGGATGCCGTCCATAAAGTCGATGTAGGAGGCGTCGCAAGTCATCTGAATGTCGGCGAGAGAGGCAGTAGGTGAGACTGAGTCGTCCATTGCATCGTACCAGACGTCGGAGTCTGAGGACATAAGAACGTCCGCGCAAGAGGTCGTCGGAAGAACGCGGGCGTTGTCCTCGCAGGACCACTTGTCAAGGTCCGAGATGAGTGAGACGAAGCGAGGGTCGGCGGCCAATGGCAGGATCTCTACATCGAGCATCTCCTCGACTGGTACCGCAACTACTACGTCGTCCTCCAGGTCCAGGAGGACAGGTGAGTCTCGGTAAAGCCAGATGGCAGGGTGTGCTACTACGTTGTATGGCGCAGCATCGATATAGTACTCATCGATCTCGGAGCCGTACGCCGACGAGTCCTCACTGTCCGTGTTGCAAAGGGAAGGTGGTGAGATTGGGGTTTGAGCAAGGTCGGTGAGAAGAAGGCAGGCAATGCATGTGTCGTCATCGCAGTGGCGGTCCAAAGTCGTCGAGAAAAGCTGCGGTGACGATGGCGACGGCGATGGCGGGAGGCTGAAGAACGCGTCTCCCTCGTGCATGACCTAGTTGCTGATCAGAAGCTGCTAAGAATTAGGAAGGACAGGCACGGACCTCATCTTCCACGTCCTCGGAGGCGTCGTAAAAGACCTCAATCTCCATCGCCTGTAAGTCGTTAGAATGGTATGACTTATGAAGCATGATAATATATAACTTACCTCCGCCTCGCTCTGGGATACAAGTGAGACTGGACCAAATACGTCCTCGTCGCTCTCCACTGCTACAGGGACTGGGGATAAGGGGACTGGCAGCTCGTGTACCTCAGCGATGAGCATGATGTCGGCCAAAGGCTCTTCCAATGCAAGGCAGTCTATCACGTCGATCGGGGCGGGAGATTCCTCTCGAATCTCCACAGGGATGTCAAGAACGACATCCTCCACGGTCGAGGCAACAATGTCTTCATTGGAAAGAACCGGCTTGAGGACGGTAGAGGTAGAGAGCGGATGTTTCGCGGCGGTCCGCTCGGTGGTCGTAGCCAGACGACAGAAAAGGTTGTCCGGGACCGTGAGCGATCCGCGGACGCGGGGAGCAGGCGTCAAGCCTTCAGGCCTCCGAGTTCTAGCGTACGGAGTAGAAATCGCGGAGAACTTGCGCGAGGACGACTTCGCGATGCCGCGGACGACGCCCTTGAGCTGGGTCGTCTGGCGAGGAACGGCGGCGACGGCGCGAGCGAGGAAGCGTGAGATGAAGCTCTTGGGGCCGGCAGGGACTATGACCTGGGAAGCGTCGGCCATGACTTCGTCTTCGTCTCCGAATGAACTTGCAGCTGCGTCGAGAGCGAGAACATGCTCTGACACGATCTCCATCTCCGTGTCGAGGGTGGAGATGGAGGCCGATGCTTCACTCAGACCCACAGTCTCGACAATCTGTGAGCCGTCGATCAACATCGGAACTTGGTGGTGCTGCGAGGAGACGGTGGATTGCGTGGTCTCGCTAACGAGGTCGAAGTCGGTGGCTGGCAAAGACACTTCAATGTCTTCCATGGCGTCTAGGCGCTCCGCGAAGGGCTTCGGGACGAAGGTGAAGGCGAAATGAGCGCCGTCTACCCTGTCGAATTGGGCTGGGATGTTGCGCAGAGACTTCATGAACCGTTTACGCAGCTGCGATCATGTTAGTCGGAGAGGACAGGAATATTAATGAGAAAGAATAAACGCACCTTGACAGCCCTGCGGCCTTCGGCACGATTACGCCTCTTGCTTGAGCCGTTGAGTGATGACATCTCGAAGCATTGATGTATCTGAAGACGAGTAAGCACACGCTGAGGGTCTCAAGCTGAGGTACTCGCCTTCTCGACGTCTTCAGTACGCTTACACCGCTTGGCGGAGCGAGTGGCCTCGTCGTCAGTTGGGCTGTCCATGGCGTCGGCCTTGCGGCGGGCAGGAAGGCAAGCGTCGGGGAGCGACCCCGCGCCGGCGTAGTTGACGTTAGTGGACATGGTTGAAGACTGGAGACGAGATACTAGTAGACTTCTGCAACGCTTGAACTTTAACGTGAAGCTAGGATTGGAGAAGAGCTAGTCGACTGCGGCCGCTGTGGTGCTTGAGCTTGAAGGACTACTGTGATGCTAGGGCTTGAAGCTTGAGGGAGCGACTAAATGGCGGGAGTGCGAAGGAACGAGGATAGCGTTACCATCTCGGCGCAAGCGGGACATGGTGGTGGTGGCTGGAGAGGCTGACTTGGGCCCGAACGAGCTGGGTACCGCCAGCCTACCTAGCTCGGTTCAATGTGAAGGCGATGTGATCTGTTGAGGGGTTGGTCCTGGATATTCCGTGCTCGCCTCGCACAGATTCAATAGAATAAAACGCGCGCTGACATTCAGCGGCAAGATTGCTTTCCGGAGCATAATTGCTTGAACGCATGTCGATACATTCGCACTGTGGACGTACGAACAGCACGAACAACATTGACATTGGAGAGAGCTACCAGCCTGGTAAACAAACCAATTACTTGGCATTGCGTTCGTGGGCCATCTTAAAAAACAAACCCATGTATACATGTATACGTGCACCACGCGATCGTGAGGAGCACGCTAGCTCCCAAGCCATGTGCACTGCCTGCACCGTTCGAGTTGCCACCGGTGTTGGTAGGACTGGGTTGGGTAGCCGTCGACGCTGCTGTGTTGGACGAAGACGGCGTAGTGAGGTCGCTCGAAGTCGCGGAACTTGTCGGGAGTCCAATGGTGGAAACCACACTTGTTCGTGTGATGGTAGCAGGGGGGACGCCGCCAGTTGTCGACAGAGTCGCAGGAGGAGGCAGCGTAGTGCTAGCCTGCACGGTGCGGTCAACGACGCCGAATACACCACTGATATCGCTGTCATCACCGTCGATCGACACTGCGAGCAACTGATGAGCAATGGACGGGCTGCTGTCAACGCGTGCTCACATGAGACGACATAACGAAAGCCTGTCGGTAAGTTCAAGGGAACGCGTATGTTCACCACCCCGTCAGCGAGGGAGAAATTCTCAGCTAGTGGCTGGTCTGGTACGACTAGCTGAGTACGAAGGTTGTCGTCGTAAATATTAGTGTACTCACCTTTCCACAAAAAAGGGTTACCATCAGGTTGTATGTACCCCATGTATATAGTCCCGTTCAGGCCAGTCAAGTCCTGGTCTGACACCCTGCATGGATCTCCGCATGAGAACGAGTAGCAAGGTTTCTTTAACTTAAACACACACCACTTCACCGTCTCCACTGTGCCCGACGGCCACTGACTGAGGCCCGAAGGCGAGATGATTGTAGGCGCCACCGTGGCACGGGGGATGCGCGCCGCGAGAGAGTATGCTGCCGCCAGTAAGAGCACGATCGCGACTTGCAGCATAGAGCGCGTCATAGAGGTTTGGGCCAGTCGCGTCGGAGTGGTCAAACAGCTTCCAGAGTGGTAGGAGGCCAAACAGATATCATATGGATGGATGCGCTGTATGGTATGCGCATCGCCGGGCGAGCGTCCGGCGCGAACTGTATGAGGTCTTGATGGACAACGAAGCGGTGTCATCGACCCCGGATCCGCCAGCCGAAGTTGTGTGCAGCCACCATACAATCACGGACCATATACTCGTTGGTATACGAACCTCCTTGCTTTCATTGTAAGAGCTAGACTTCCTTTGTGGCCATGAGTGATCGCTCGCACGACCATAGAACCGCCGGAGCGAGGCGCGCAAGGAAACAAAGCATGGGGATTACAACTACAGGAAGCTCCACGTTGTCAGGGTCAGATTCGTATCGACGCGCAAGGTCGATGTTTCGAGCATAGTAGACTGCCGAGAGGAGTTAAGAAGGCGTTTCGAGGCCTGCCCCAGGAGGTGCGTGAGTGTCGTAGCGCCGGCTGTGGCCTCGTGTGCCCTTTCTGTCGGAATGGAATTGCCATTGTGTGCGCGTCGGTTGCGCGAGGGTGAGAGCGAGATGGGCGAGATAGAAGCGAGACGAAGGCAGGAGGCAAGATGGATGGCCGCAGCATGGGCCAGTGTCACGGAACGGAGGCGTGCTTGTGACTGGTGCACGCCATGCGCTGAGAGCGCGAGACGCGGAGCAGTGCTCTTGATCACCGACCACATCCTCTGCCTCCTCCTCCTCGACGTCCTAATCCTCCATATTCCCAGTCATGGCTGCCAACACGGGCAACAATGCATACCCCATGCCGCCAGCCAACGCGGACCTCACGACGACTTGGGCGTATCTCGAGGAGGGCGTCGACCATATCATGACCAAACTCCAGACGGGTGTATCGTACTCCAAGTACATGAGCCTCTACACCGTCTCCTACAACTACTGCACGTCGTCCAAGATGCACGGTACAGGCGATCAGCCAGGCGGCTTGGGCCAACGAAGTGAGTGCTGAGTGTGGCTCTCATTCCTGTTGTGTATTGATCCTACCGCAGCTGGAGCGAATCTGATGGGCTCGGATCTGTACAACAACCTCATCCGCTACTTCGTTAACCATCTCAAAACGCTCAAGACGGTTAGCATATACTAGTGCCACCCCGTTCTGCGTTTACTGATTTGAGCGCTTTCGCGCCACACAGCAATCGGACTCGTTGCAAGACGAAGCACTCCTCCGGTATTACGCGACGGAATGGGACCGATACACGACAGGCGCAAACTACATCAACCGTCTCTTCACATATCTCAACCGCCACTGGGTCAAGCGAGAACGAGACGAGGGTCGCAAGGGCGTCTATCCCGTATACACGGTATGTTCCCCGATCAACATGTACCCAAGTACAGAGGCTCACGTCGGTCCCTCAGCTCGCGCTTGTACAATGGAAGTCCAACTTCTTCCTCCACGTGCAAAGCAAGAACCAGAAGCTTGCGGGTGCCATCTTGAGGCTCATTGAGCGGCAACGGAACGGCGAGACGATTGACCAGGGTCTCGTGAAGAAGGTCGTCGACTCTTTCGTCTCGCTCGGTCTCGACGAGAGCGACATCAACAAGGTCTCTTATGAGGTCTACCGCGAGCACCTCGAGGCGCCGTTCCTCGACGCGACGGAGAAGTACTACCGCCAGGAATCAGAGAAGTTCCTCGCGGAGAACAGCGTGGCTGACTACCTCAAGAAGGCCGAGGAGCGTCTACGCGAGGAGGAGGACCGCGTCGAGCGGTACATGAACACGAACACGCGCAAAGCACTCATCCAGAAGTGCGAGCACGTCCTCATCCGCGAGCACGCGGAGCTCATGTGGGAGAACTTCCAACAACTGCTCGACTACGACAAGGACGAGGACTTGCAGCGGATGTACGCGCTCCTTTCGCGCATCCCGGAAGGCCTCGAGCCCTTGCGCAAGAAGTTCGAGGAGCACGTCAAGCGCGCCGGCTTGGCGGCTGTCGGGAAGCTCGTGGGCGAGGGTACTCCAGGTGCAACGGCAGCCGAGGCCGACCCTAAGGCTTACGTCGACGCCCTGCTCGAGGTGCACCAGAAGAACTCTGAGACCGTCACGCGCAGCTTCCGTGGTGAGGCTGGCTTTGTTGCGAGTCTCGACAAGGCGTGCAGAGAGTTCGTCAACCGCAATGCTGCGACCGGCACTTCGACGACCAAGTCTCCCGAGTTGCTTGCCAAGCATGCTGATGCGTTGCTCCGCAAGAACAACAAGATGGCCGAGGAGGAGGACTTGGAGAGCGCGCTGAACAAAGTGGTGCGTGTTCGCCCGGGCCCACAGACACGAAATGCCAAAAGAACTCGCTGATCCTGACAATTTACATGCAGATGGTGCTCTTTAAGTACATCGACGACAAGGACGTCTTCCAACAGTTCTACACGACGAAGCTGTCGAAGCGTCTCATCCACGGTGTGTCGGCATCCGACGAGGCCGAGGCGAGCATGATCTCCAAGCTCAAGGAGGCGTGCGGTTTCGAGTACACCAACAAGCTCCAGCGCATGTTCACTGGTATGTTCGAGTCCTGTCCAATCTTACATCGCGATCTCACTTCCTGCCGCAGATATGAGCCTGAGCAAGGATCTCACAGACAACTTCAAGGAGCGCATGCAGCAGAACCACGACGACATGGACATCACGTTCAGCATCATGGTGCTCGGCACGAACTTCTGGCCGCTCAACCCGCCCACGCACGACTTCATCATCCCCCAGGACATCCTCCCGACGTACACGCGCTTCTCGCAGTACTACCAGCAGAAGCACTCCGGGCGCAAGCTTACGTGGCTGTGGAACTACTCGAAGAACGAGCTGCGCACGAACTACCTCAACCAGAAGTACATCCTCATGACGAGCTCGTGGCAGATGGCGGTGCTGCTGCAGTACAACAACAACGACACGCTCTCGCTCGACGAGCTCGTGAACGCGACCGCGATCAGCAAGGAGATCCTCAAGCAGGTGCTCGCTGTGCTCGTGAAGGCGAAGATCCTGATCAACGAGGAGACGGACCAGTACGACTTGAACCCGAGTGAGTTGGTCGTGTATGTGCGTTGTGAGAGCGGCTTGTTGATGCTTGAGCAGACTTCAAGTCGAAGAAGATCCGTATCAACCTGAACACGCCGATCAAGGCCGAGCAGAAGGCGGAGTCGACGGACGTGCTGAAGACGGTCGACGAGGACCGCAAGTATGTCATCCAGGCGTCGATCGTGCGGTATGTGTTATCCCGTCCTCTCAACATATTAACTTGTTCACTCATGCGCATGCGTGCGATAGTATCATGAAGGCGCGCAAGACCATGAAGAACCAGGCGCTTATCCAAGAAGTCATCACGCAAATCTCGCAACGGTTCACCCCCAAGATCCCCGACATCAAGAAGGTGGGTTGCTGATCTACGTAGTATCCGTGCTTGGTTATTGACCTTCAACGCTCCCAGGCCATCGACCATCTGCTCGAGAAGGAGTACATCGAGCGTGTCGAGGGCACCCGGGACACCTTCGCCTACGTCGCCTGATCGCCCATGTTGTCGCCTCCCTCCCATCGCACATGTCCCCCTGTCCATCATCGTCAACTCCCCCGGCTCCTGTGTTCACACCCCCTCGCGCTCGTCGTCGCCTATGTAAATGCTCTATGTCGTGTCTCTAGAAAGTCCGTTGTAGCATAGTACATTACCGTCGCCTTTGAATCGTTCATTCGGACATCAACTACACGCGTTTATCTGTTGTGAGCTGAGCAGGACTTGTTGATGTGGTGGTTTTTTGCGTCGCAACTTCTGGTGCCCAGTTGAAACCCCCCGGTTTGGGATGGAGGGAGGCGTATTGATCCGTTTCACAGCGGTATCTCCGTATGTTTACGCTGATCTAGAGTATGTCCGCCATCCAACGTACTCAGGCAGATAGATTCGTATCGTGACGATGCCCAGACTCACAGGCTAAAGAGGATCGATGCGTCATCGGTCGTATGGCAGCGGATCGCGTCGTATACTTAGGGTCGGGATACCAGTGTAGCACGCATCTTCCATGATCGTATGCAGGCGGATTGTATCGGGCGGGACCGCATTATACAGTAAAGTTCCTGTATGTAGCCTCTGAGAGCGCCCCTTCCGCCGCTATCCACCGCCGCCCGCTCATGGGGTCCATTGCAAACCCTGCCGCCATAAGCTCGTGCTGCTACCACTCTTCGCGGGTATCCGCTATCGTACCCTCAGGCCTCGCGTGCGTGACAAGGCCTTCACGCTGCTGCCTTCTACGAACGAGGTGACGCCCCTCAGTAACAGACACAGTTGAGCGTAGAGGGCGACTTACCTCCTTCTTGTACTGGTCCAAGAGTTTCTGATAGGAGGACGTTAGCAAGGACAACGCAGCGAGGCGGAGACCGCGTCGTGCAAAGAGAACCGTGTTCTACGAAGCGAGCGCCTTCACGCGGAGAGCGCTGTGTCGCCGTATTGCAGTCGCTCGTAGAAAGCCACACCGCTAGACCACAGACGACTTGCTCGATCGCCGTCGCAGAGGAGCGTCGCCACCGGAGAGTCGCCGCATGATCATCAGACGGTACAGAGTCACGTCGTGATCGCAAGGTTGCATCGTCCCAGAGTCGCGCAGAGAAGTAGGTCGTGGTCGCGGGGCAGCGTCGCCGTCGGAGAGTTGCGTCGTCGCGATCCAGCACATCACATCGCGGACCGAGGGCTGCCAGCATGAAGGGGGAGGGGATAGCTTGGATCTCACGTACCCGCCTGCTATAGCTAGTGAAATCTTCCTCGAGATGTTTCTCAAACGCTTCAAGCGTCTCGCCAGCGTTGGTCTGGAGCCAGTCGTACGCATATTGCCACCTAGTAGCTTCGTTAGCGTAGTCCCTCGCGATCACAGAACGCATAGTACTTCTTTACAGTTTCCTTGTCGGACGGCGGCCACGCTCGCGTCTTCGCTTGATGAGGCTTTCTCGCTGTCGGTTGAGGCGATACCTTCACGTCGAACGCAGGCCGCGCTAGCGACACAGCGTCGACGGTCGAGTCCTTCGCGCGCACCGACGAGCTCGCAGACGCTGCGTACACAGCGGCTGCGGTTGTGGCTGCATCCGTGGACGGCCCAGCCACTACCAAGACTTGCGGCCTTGTCAGGGCCTCAGCGATGTTGTCAGTCAGGCTGGTGACAGTAGTGTGGACGCTAGTAGAAACATGCAAAATCAGATGCTGAATACGATCAGGACGCGGCACTCACAGGTCATCCGATAGCTAATGTGGAGGTTACAATGCTGGGACTCACCAAGTCCTGAGTGTGGACCACCGCACGCTCAATTCTTTTCGGAGTGCCGGTAGGCAGGTCGGCGCATGGGAAGATAGGGCTATCAGTGTCGGCGGGCTCCGGGGCTGGAGGTGGGGAATCGGGACCAGGGAGGGGCTGCGGAGGGGAGCGAGAGACCTGTTTCCTGAGATCAGTTCCTAGTCGAAAATGCCCAATGTGTACGTTATAGTTACCGGATCATCGATGTTGTCAATGCCTGCATCAGGCCTAGGGTTTGGGCGGAGGTGGTCTCCCTTTCATTCTGGTGTGAGTATATGCGTACATAACACGCATATACGCACCTCAGGCTGCGGAGAGACGGCGGCAACGCGTCTGCGTTTTCCGCGGAGCGGTACTGGAGACACCTCTCCGCGCGGACGGCGTATGCTCGCTCGCGACCCCGACGCTTGCTGCCGGGCGCTGGCGATGTGGTCTAGGAACCGAAAGGTGTCCTCCCGGCGGAATGGTGCGTGTGCGTAGTATGTAGACTTTTCAAAGACGTAAGGTCCAATTCGAATTCGAGGATGTTTCTCATACGTTTGACCGACTCTGCGTGCCATAGCCAGTCGTCAGTAATAACGATGGAGTTCCCCAAAGAGTACGCACCGTGAGATGAAGCCTTCCGTACAGATGACGCGGACGGCGGGTCCGCGGTGACATCACCTTGTCGATTCACAGGCATGAAGTAGTTCGCGATGTAGAGAAATGCTAACGTAGAATATTGATGTATAGCGTAGCTCGGCTATGATACGAAACGTGTCCGATGACCTCTCGTATATCTAGAGTAAACTAGCAGAAACTTCAGCGTATATTTGAGAAAGATCGTCATACAGCCCACCGCTACAAGTCCGATTCGCTTAATTCGTCCAAGACCGAGCATGTCCCGCCCGCTACGCTCGCGAACCGCCGCTGGCACCCGCACGATAATGATGGTTGACATCGAGCCGGATGAACTGCCCCTTGATGCCGTACGCCTCCAGCGCAAAGTCGTCCCCAACGTGCAACCCAATCGTCCCTCCGCACGGCGAAGCCCGCTTCTCTAGGTCCGAGGCTGGCTTTCCCTGCTTGAGCGGGCCGCCGCAGGTGCACAAGAACGACCACACATGCTCCTCCTCCAACGCCCCGGACTCGTGTGTGCTATGGAACGTCATGTCCTGCGATCCCGCTTCGTCGAGCCTGCAGACACGTACGTCAGCGAAACCGTCCGCGGATACCCGCCACCGCAAAAAACCGCCGCGAAACGGCGACTCACGTCAGCCCCATCGCACGCAACAGGTGCATCACGCTCTCCCCGCGCTCCTTATGCTTAATGTTCGGCTGCGCGACGATCGAGTACCCCGCGCGGAACGCCATCCGCTCACGCCTCCCCTCCGCCTTCCCGCGCTCGAACGCGACGATGCAATGCCGCAGGGCCGCCAGAAACTGCTCCTGCGTCGTGTACGCCGTGCCGCCTTGCTGCTCGATCAGCCGCACTTTGAGGTAGTCGTTGCGGTCTATCACGAGTGCGAACGCGGTGTCGCCCGCGGCCTGCTTCGCGTGGAGGTCCGCGAGCACGCCGTCGAACCAGCCGCGGAACGCGCCTGCGCGCATTTTCTTGGTGATGCGCCGCCGCTTGGGCTTTTCGGGGGCTGGCTGTGGACGTTCCGTCTCGGAGTCGGAAGGAGCCTCGAAGGGGTGCGCGAGACCCTCGGGCTCGCTCGAGGTGCCGGCTACGGGAGACGGGGGGTCCACCACGGCACGACGCGGGGGCGCAGTTTGGCCCGCCAAGGAGGCGGCGGGTTGTTGTGTGGGACGATCGACGGCGGCGGGCTGCTTGGGCGCGTCAGGAACAGATGCGACGTCACTCCGTTTGACTCGCGGCCTCGGTCTCGGTTTAGGACGGGGAGTTGCGCTTGCGGGAGAGGGCACGACCACTGGGATGTGAGAAGTGCTAGGCTCCGCGTTGAAGCTGACGGGGGCCTTGGTCTTGGCGGCGGCGGCTCTTTTCAAGATACATTTGGAGCACACGAACTCGGGCTGGTTCTTCCAGTACTTGAGGTAAGTCTTGACGGATTGTAAGCAGACGGTACACTTGTGCTCGCTCAACGTTGGCGGCTCCGCTTCTGGTTGTCCTGATGCGGGCTCGTCATCCCCGCACTCGAAGTCCGGCGTCTCGACCTCCTCTGGAGTTAGGTCGCGGAATAGCGCGTTGGGTTGTCGGCCGGACTTCTTTGCGACCTGCTTCGGCCGAGAAAGTTGCTGCGTGAGGGTCATCGGCATGATGATGTCCCTCCAAGAGTGAGATCCGCTCTCCACGCGGGGTGCCTTCGCAGGCCGGCCGGGCTCGGCCTCCTCCTCCCGCACACGCTTGCTAACTTGGAAGCCTGATCCAGCAGCCGGCGCGAAGGGGGCAGGGAGGGGGCGGGAGGGGCTGGCGTTCTTGTTCTTGGAGTCAGAAGGCTTTTTCATACTTTCAAGAAGCCTTTCTCTCCACGCAGACACCGGCTGCGCATCGCTGGAATTACGTGCCTTGGTCGATGATCCGGCTACAGACGCAGATTTCTGAGCGGACTGGCGAGGATTTGAAGTGCTCACAACCGGGGTCGAAAGAGGAGCACTTGGCAGAGATTTCCTACCCGTCTTCAACGGCGTGAAATCTGGAACGTCGCTGATACGTTTGACTGGGACGATCGGCAGTGAGGTAGATGGTAACTCTGCCTGTGGGCGTACATGCGTCGGAAGTGCGGTCGGCCCTGCGAACAAGCTATCAACATCAACAACGACGGTGTTGCAGCACGTAATCATACGTGTGGAGGACTTGTTCCGAGCAGATGGTGCGGGAAGGAGCTCGATGGGACCGGGGGAGGAAGGAGCGCTCTGCTCGGCGACGGAAGACGAGGCAGCGGGACTGGACCCACGCGGGACTCTGTCGCTGCCCTTGTGGTTCTTCAGAGCGTGACTGCGTACGACAGCGGCGTTGAGGTGGCTGTAGCTCCCACAGGGACACGACATCGTCTTGGTCTTCAAATTTCGGAGAATGGTGACTTGCGTTGCTGCGGCAGCCACACGCTCACTATCAGCACAGCGAGCGACAAGAGGGGAGTATACGGCCACTCACCACCGTACCACACCTTTGTCCTCTGTCCATGAACATTGGACGTGTGAGATCCGAGGTTGTGTTCAGCGCTCGCCTTGGACGTCGACTTGGATACGTAGGTGCAGCCGTCGTGCGGACACGACTTGCTGAAAACACTGGCGTGCTCCTGGACCTGCCAGCTCCGGTCACGGTGAGTTCGCCGTCGGAAGATATATGCAGCCGCAAAAGCTCACGCTCATCCGGCAACGTTCTGTGTGAATGTATGCAGTAGAGAGTGGACAGGCGCAAGGCTCGGATCTGGGCGCTTGCTGAAATGTATGAGCTGCGTGACGCTGGCGCGACGCGACTAAACCACGTGATCAGGTCACGGCCATGATCTGGCGCTCATAGTCACGGTCTGAGTCTCGGTCATTAATGTCTCCGCACCCCCACGCTGCCCACTCACGTCGGATCTCTCGTAGCAGCGGCGACATCGTTCGTTTTATTTATCCTGTCTCGCACCTCTGCCGGCAGCCTGCACAAATATTCATGACTGGATAAAGCTAGCTTTACCATCTCGCTCGGAATTCTCTCTCGGAGAGTCGGAGGTGCAGACTTGCCACCTCCCCATGTCGGTGTACAAGCTGGCGTACTCATAAACACGTTCAAAAAAGGACAATCGTCCCCCGCGATCCAGTGCAAGGGTTCGGTGAACGTTCAACGCACTCCTTCCAAATTCTAACTGAAGATGTTCGGTTCACCGAGGCAAGATCTAGAGCTGACAGCAGTGTCAGCCCTGCCAGCCCCCGCCCGCCTCAGAGTCACCCTCCGTGAATATAGAGCCTGCGTTCTGCGTTTACTGATTCTCGTGCCCCTTCCCTCTCTACCACCACCACCGCCCCTCAAGATCAGCAACTCTCCCCCTCCGCCATGTCGACTCACGCTCACTCCGAGTCCACCGCCACTGTCTACTCTCAGATGGCTCGCGCGGCGAGTATGTTTTCTGTTACCCTAACCTCCTTCACGGGCGGGTCTGCCCTCGCGACCCGCTGGATGGAGGCTGGCTTCGAGCGCCCGTCCCCCGGCTCTCCTCAGGTGGTGAAGGGGTGCACACGTCTGGAAGCGGAGGTTTCCCTAGTGAGTCCCTTGCAGCTGCTCGGTGTGAGGAGCATGGCTGACAAGATGCAGCTTCGCAAACGTCTCAACTCTGAGATGACCCTGTTGCCCATCGTCAAGTCCACCGACGGCGGAGGCCTCACCTGCGCATTCATGTTCCCAGCCGCTCGAGGCTCCCCGCCCCAGTCGCCATCCGCCTGTCCGACCCCAGTGGCTGTCAGCCACGATGTCCCAGAAGTCGACGTCGCCGAAGCCATAGACCGCGCTCGTACCGAGACTCCTCAGGAAGTAGACGATCCTGAGGATGTTGAGGAGGCGCGTGTCCCCGGCTTCGTTTCCGACGTCAAGCACTCGCACGTCATTGCGAGTCCTTCTGAAGATATCACAGTACCAGGGGAGGTGGATTCCAACAACGACTGGTTTCCCTCGCACATCTCGGTCCTCTCGGAGGGAGGTCGCTCGTCGGACCATGGATGGGCTGTGGGAGAAGGCGTTGAAGAGGTCTCTATACCTGATCATCATGTGGTATGTTTCCTCGTCCATTCGCTTAGAATCCCCGCCTAACAGCATTCGTAGTTTGACAAGATAGAAGAAGGCGAGCAAGTCGACGTGCTCGAAGGCGAAGATAGTCAACCCGGAGAACAAGCAGTCGAGGACGAAGAGTTAGCCTCGTCCATAGGGGCTCTGGTCAATTGGTCCCACAGAGCTCCTCCTCCTGGTAGCGTGCCAGCCCTCGAGGTGACGGACGGTTTCTACAACTCTACTGCCTGCGACTCTCTTGTGTACTCCTCTGTCAATCTTCGGTCTCCGATCGGGTCTCCTCAGTCTACTCCAAGGTATCTCGATGACTCTCCTCAGCATCTTTCTGCGGCCGTCTCAACTCGACGTCCGCCCGATGTTCAAGTATCCTCAAGCTCGGATCTGTCGTCCCTCCCAGGTGCATGGCAATGGTCAACTTCTTGCCAAGCATCCGCGACGCACTCTGACGGTCCCTCGGCGATACTCGACGACCTCATCTCTCTCCTCTTAGACGTTTTCCTTTTCTCTGTGTTTCTTCTGCTTTCTCTCGGTCTGTTGCTTCTACTCTGGGCGCTCTCTGGGTCGACGATACAGCCTCCTCTTGCGACGACGACATCGACATCTGGCTGGCTTTGCGCTCCCGACGACTCGCCCACTGTTCTCTGCCAGCGCTCAAACTCGGCTGCAATGACCCCCTTTCTCGCCTACCTTGCCAAGTCGGAGGTGTTTCGAGGCCGGCTCTGGATCCCTGAGGCGGATCCACCGCCGTTCAACGACTGCTACCGACCACGGCTCGTCGCTGTCCCGGCCGCCGTTCACGCGCACGACAACTCAGTACCGACGACCCTGTCTCATCATTCTCTTTGTCAAGTATGCTCAACGCACAACGCTTCCTGGAACGCTACGCCTAAGCGTCGCCAGGTTGCCCACGTACGTTCCGCATCATCCCCAAACTCCGTCGCCAATCCGACATCTCGGCCGTCTTCGCAACTTGTCACTGCGTTCACGACCGGCGATCCTCGGTATTAACGACCACCTGGGTGAAGTTGCACTGCTTCGCCCACCTCTTTCTGAGACAACCGCCACGCTCTCGCCTCACCAGTTCCCTTCCGACGCCTTCCTCTGCGCCGCCGTTCCCTGTGAGGTCGCGGTTTCCACTTGCCAATCCCTGGTGGCGCTCACACCTCACCCCCTCTGGAAGACTTCTCGCGTCGTCAACATCGCGAGGCATCTTCCTCACTTCAACCCTCTTCGTTCTTAAGAGGGCTATCGGCTGTCTCTCCCGACTTCGACAACTTCGTCCGGACAGCGCGATACTCATACATCGTTCATCGTTTATCAGCGGCATCAGGTAAGCACGAGTCTTCATCCGCCTGTAAATTCCACCACTAACCGTCGTTTCCGTAGTTCTCCGCTTGAGGTACATGCATGCACGCGTGGATCCTCTTCGGAGATGAGTATGCCTTGGTCTACTACGCCGTCAATTACGCGTGAAGACCTTCCCTCCCCCTCTTCGTTCATGAGAGGGCCATCGACCGCCCCCTCCGACACCAGCCATCTGTCCGGGCGACCCAACGTCTGCTCATCGTTCATCTCCAGCGGTATCAGGTAAGCACTGCTCTTCAGTTCCTTGACATCACATTGCTCATCGTTGTATGCACAGCTCTCTACTTGAGATTACATGTATGCACGCTTGTAGTCTCTTGCTGGAGACGAGTATACTTCGGGAGCTCGCTGTCCCTCCCGGCGTTTCAAGACCGCTCGGACCAGCACACCTCGTTCATCTCCGCACCTGGTGAGTACTTGATCTAGCTATGCTCAATGATCTTCGCGCTGAGCCTATCTTTCCCAGACCCCCTTGGAAATATCACGAATGCATGCGTGGCATTTCCTGGGGCGGCCGGGTGCACAGGCGCACCGTCTCAATGCATGGAGACGACGCGCCTGCCCGCAAGACCCGCACTGCTACTAACGACAACCGACACTCTGGCCGCACTGACTGCCCTGCTATCCCGTTCGACTCTCGCGCCCGCCTCGACCTTCATCACCCTCGGACTGGTTCCGACCACCCGCATGAGATCTTGAGCATTTGGTGCGTCCCTTCTCTCCGATTACGCGACGACATAGGACTGACGCATTTTCCCGCAGGCCGCTCTGGATTTCTTACCTTCGCCAATCACCAGACTATTATGTACTCTCAGCTCCCACCGGCTCGTTCTCCATCTCTCGCTCCTCGAGACGATGGAGAGTGACAGTCATAGTATGCCATAGAGTCGCGTTGATAGCTATGTATTAGTCTGGTTCCTTAGTATACTGTTCTGAGTCGGGGACAATACAATCATATGCGCGATTATGAATAGTGCGAACTCACGATTTAGTGACATCAAAACGGCTGAAGCGGCGCTGGAGTGCGATGCCCAGGTTGCGCTCGCGCGCCTACGCGTGACTGAACGCGACGCGTTTGCACGTGCTGCTGGTCACAGTCTCAAGAAACGCACGCCGCCATCCCCGGGCGGTCTCGCTTCGCTCAAGAGGATCAACGCGCCCAAGAATATTTGCAAATCCTCTCCGCGACGCCCACCATGCTTTCTCGACGTTGTCCTCGACTCGCTGGCCGCTCTTGCCTCTTCTCTCCCCGACTGAGTCCGCTATGTTCTCTGGGCAATCTGTCGTGCAGTGTCTCGCCCTGCTTGTGTTCGCGGAAGCGTGTGCTGCCCTCACGCCCGTAGATCCCTCCAAGTCACCGCGCATCCTGCGGCCTAACGGCGCGGATGTCTGGACAGTCGGAGACGTCGCAACTATCCGCTGGTGCGTTTTAATGCAGCTTCGCCGCCCTCGCTTCGTACTGACTGCAAGCCCACGAATGGTAGGAGCAACGATGGCCTGGGCATCACTACTGAAGTAGGACGACTGCTTCTGGGCTTCGAGAATCCGGACAACGGCCAAACTATGGAGTTTCCCGGTAAGCGTGCAATGGCCGTTCAATGGGTGTCGAAGAACGGTGTTAACGCTCCACCTCAGGTCAGCCACTCGCAGACGGCTTCGCCCTCGCGGACGAGGTGGTGAATGTGATAGTGCCTGCCGTGCCCACCGGCAACTTCTACTGGATTGCCTGTGAGTGTGCCCCTGTCCCCGTCTTCCAGATGCAGAAGATGATGGTATTGGACACTAGTGACTGGGAACGCCGCGAACCAAAGCCCGCTATTCTCCATAGTCGACCCTGCCGCTCCGACGGAAGGCACCCCGGGAAATACCACGTTCCCGTTCAGCCTCGCCGTCAGCACTGCTCCTTTGGCGACTGTGAGCCATTCGTCAAGCGCGACTTCATCCAGTAGCTGGTCCGTGTCGACTACAACGTCGCCATCATCCACGTCCACGATTGCATCACCTTCAACGACGTCCTCGGGCTCTTCGGGGGCATGCAAGCCAACGGTTGACTCGAGCCTCGGCTGGCTGCTGACCTCTTTGCTAGGTCTCGTTACAGTCCTCGTCTTTTAACTTTGAAATTGTTCTTCGCCCTAATTCGTATCTCACCATATCTGGCTCTACTTGTAGATGCGTGTCCCGCCCGTCTGACACCAGGGAATAGTGATCGAATTTGTTGCACGTATACTGCGCCGCGAGACTCACGGCCTACCCCACGCAGCTGCGCTGCTCCCACAAGCTTGTCCCGATATACAGAAATGGTATGGGTTCTCCGAGTTGCACACCGATTCGGCATGACCATCAGATTCCTTGCAACACCCTTTGGGTCATGCCGCCGGCCGTGTGCACGCTGCGCCCGATGGTGTTCCCGTCGGGCTCGCATACACGGTACATCCGCCTCGTGGTTCCCGCGACGTGTGGAGGTGGCGGTGCTTGCGTTGCCCAGAAAAGTAGGGCCGATAAGTTGGAAGGGTGACGCAAGAACGTCGTCTGATACGGCCGTGGCAAGCACGTTCGACCTGCCTTCCAGTGAGATCCTGCTGCATACCTCGTCTTCTGGCACGCGAGGTATAGAGGTATGTACGTACCCCTTCAGCATACCGCAGGCCTCCGAGTCTATCGCGGTGCCAGACCGTCAGACATGAGACCGACATCACCGCGGTTCTGCGACGTTCTACGATGATCATTCCCTGACAAATGCTTGGGCGGCGAGCTAGGAACCCGAGCTTTGTCAGCGCGGTTCGCAGCCCAATATAGAGTCCGTGCATACGGTGGAGTTCCGAGAAGTTTCAACCGCGCCCTGACACGTCTGCCGTCCCTCGTCTTTTGTGCACGCGCCCCAGCTCAGGTACGTGCGCGCAATATCCGATTCGGCCGGGATGAGGAGTACAGGTGCCCGTCAGGCTAGCTTCAAGCCGCGTTTGTTTAGCCCGCTGCGCTCAGAGTCGCTGTGCTGATAGACATACACAGCGATCATGACGTCACTCGCAAGACCGACCTTCCCGCTTGGTGCTGCCACACACCGACTGGCGAAGCAAGCTACCTATGGCCGTGGGGGCTATACCGCTACCGCCGCGGCGAATAGTCCCGCCCTGCGGTACCAAACCGGCGGCGGTGTGGGCCGCTACTCGACGGCGACGTCTCCGTCCGCGAAGCCACTCTCGCTCTATACCTGGCGCACGCCCAACGGCCGCAAAGTCTCCATCTTCCTCGAGGAACTCAAGGCACAGTACGGCCTCGCGTACGAGTAAGCAGCACCCCGCCCCCTCCCCACACCCCGTTACCGCGTTGCCGTCGCCGTGCCTGACTTCCTGATACCTTCCTCCGCCCCCGCAACCCGGTCCCGCGCAGAGCGCACCCGGTGGACATCTCAACAGGCGTGCAGAAGGAGCCGTGGTTCACGCGCCTGAACCCGAACGGGCGCATCCCCGTGCTCGTCGACGCCAACCGCCCCAGCCCCGGCGGCGATGGGCACGCGGTGTTCGAGTCGGGCGCGATCCTGCTGTACCTCGCGCAGCACTACGACACGCTGCGCAAGTTCGCCGCGGACGCGCAGGCGGACCCGGAGACGTACAGCGAGGTGCTGCAGTGGATCTTCTTCACGGTGCGTCCACGTCTACGTTCCCGCCGGATCCGTTGTCCTGGGACCGGTGGTGCAAAGGAGAGAAGACGATGATGCTGACGGGGTGCCTGGCGGGGGCTCATCACATTCACGCAGCACGGCGGCATCGGGCCTATGCAGGGACAAGGTACGCACCTCCTGCGGCTCTACGGGGAGAAGCGTTCTGGCGCCCCCGGTGCCGATGCGTACTCAACTGACCGGGCGCCCTGCGCATTGTAGCGGGCCACTTCGTGCGGGCGGCCCCAGAGGACATCCCGTATGCGAAGAAGCGTGCGTGCGCGCGTGCGGTCCCAGGCCATAGAGATTAGACACTGATGCCCCTGCGTTCGCGTCTTCGTCTTCGTCTTCGCCAGGGTACATCGACGAGACGAAGCGGCTGTATGGTGTCCTCGATGCGCGCCTGGCGGGCAGGGAGTGGCTGGCGGGGCGCGACGGGGGGACGTACAGCATCGCGGACATGAACGCGTTGCCATGGTATGCACCGCCGTTCCCCATGACTGCAGTGCTAGGGGTGGCTGACAATGACTGCGGACGTTGCAGGGTGAGCGTGCACGGGTTCGTCGAAATCGAGACGCTGGATGAGTGGCCGAACGTTAAGGTGCGTGCTGCCCCCTGGGCCTGGTAGCGTGCTTCAGAATCGTATTGACCGGGGATGGGCTGCGAGCAGGCGTGGGTCGAGCGGGCGATGGAGAGGCCCGCGGTGAAGGCGGGGATGCAGGTGCCATAGATCGGCGTCCGGGGGCTCGGACGTACTTATGGCCCTGTCGCGCGCATCGCGGATCGTCCGCCCTTGCGCAGGGCAAGGATCAACGGGTGGAAGGGGTCGAGATCGTGATACGTACGTTATAGAAGTATCGTTTACTTTGTGCTGCGTTCTGCGTACCCTGTAGACAGGTCAGAAGCAGAGGCGGGTTGAATCACACTGACAGGTGTTCTGTCGTCGGCCGATATGTGCGGTGCGGCTTCTGAATCTTAGAGCGTCCGGCGGGGGGATTCCCAAGATAAGACTGAATATTCGTGCGGTAGTAATACAACGTCCCAGAGAGATGCATGATAAAGATATTTTGGCGTGAGGGGAAGAGAGCATGGCCCAGCCTGGATGATGTGGAGATGGTGGTAAAAGCATAAAGCAAACGAACTAGGGAAGAGACCAGGGTGAGCATTGTCGGTACGGTTGGGGATGCGACGGGCGACGTACAAGCATGAGCCAAGTGTGGCATATATCGGGGGGCGGCGGGCAAAGCTACGCCACATCTCGTATATCAGAACCTAGCAGCAGCGGGGGTCAGTAAGCGGCCCTCAGCGCACGAAGACTGGTACTCACTCCTTAGGAGACTCAGTATCGTAGTCGCTGTTGGGCCTATCCGACGGGGAGTCAGCCTGGGTGCTATGCCTGCGGGGCAGGGAGGGGGGGACGGGGTGGTCGTCGTCGAGCTTCTTCCAGAGCTCAAGGGTGTACTGATGCATGTCCCGCGCGTACTCGAGCAGCGCGAAGTGGGGGTGGTTGGCACCGATGGGCTCAGGCATAGCTAGTCTGTCCGAAGAGTGTGTAGGGAGGGCGGTGAGGTGGACGGGACGGCGGGCAGAGAGTGCGCGAGGGACAAGTTGGAGGACAGGCGCAGGATGCGGGGGAGGTGTAATTATAATGGATCGGGCACCCGAGGCGTTAACTAGGTTTGTGTGGGGGAGACCGGGTGGCAGCGTCCGAGATAGGGCGGGACAGAGGCCGTCGATGGCGCGGATGAAGCTTCTGCAATTATGCGCAGGAGGAGGGAGTGCCTGCGAGCCTCATGTGAGCTGATTCGCCCTGAGCCGAGCCTAGCGTGGTTTCCCATTACAGGGCCCATGACGAACGCAGCCGCTGCCCTGGCCCTACGTCATTCTCAGGTGGAGTGACCCCAGTCTAGAGGCTGCCAATCTCTCGGTTGCAGACCGTGCACTGCATGCTCTGCGCCCGTCCCCCGATCCCCTCCTCCCACACTTTGGTACTCGAAGCCTCCGACGACCAGGAGCCTGTCTGCAAGAGGTTGCGCATCGTCTGCGCATCCTCGGAAGTCGAGCAGCTCAGGAAGGCAGTGCACACCCCATGGACCATCGTCGGGAATCGGGCGGGAAGGCGCGCGCGCTGAGTCCGAAATGGCTAGCTGGGCGTGTCAGCGGGGGACAACTAGAAGCCTCGGTGTAATACGCACATCACCGTTCCACCATCTTCCACTCCACACATTCCCTGCCCGCCACAGGACGTCCACACTGTGGATGTGATACACATTGAATTTCAGTGTTACGAACAGTACTATCGAAAATTCAATGTCCGAAACACTGTTTTTCTAGGCAGTTCTTTTCAATGTTTACGGAAAGTACTGTTTTAAACAGTGTCATTCAATGTATTCTAAAGTGAGGTTCTAAACGGTACATCTGGAAAACATTGAATATAACTGTCAGATCTATGTGACACTTCTATTCAGTGTTTTGGACATTACTCGGTTCATGAGGACCCTTCTCCAGAATTTCCGCCAAGTACGTAGCGCCCAACTTTGCCCGCTTTAGGCAATACCTTCAGATTGAATCTCCGCCGCGACACCTTCACATTCAACGAGACGTCATCGCATGCCGCTCGCACCTTGGACCACAACCACGACCATGTCGCCTTTCCTGCTTCCATCCTCACCTACCTGGACTGTGACTAGCTAGCCGCATACCACCACCTTGCTCAACCAGCTCGGCGTCGTGGATCTCGGTCAAGGGTGTGTCGCCTACAATCGGTGGGCCTCCATATATGCGCAATGACGCGCTCGCGATCGCCGCTTAAGACTCCCAGTTCGCACGGTAAGTGACTATATGCGCCTTTTTCGTGTTCAATGCTGACGAGCTTAAACCCATAGTCTGTTGTGCCAGTGGGCGCCCCGTCTCACGCAACATCCGGTGAGATTTAGCTGACACGGGTCCTAGATGGGCTCGCTTCGGCAGAGACGGTGGGCTGGCCTCTATGAAGGGGTCAGAAGAGCGCTATAGAGGGGTGTATCTGGGTAGTGCCATCGTCGCACACCAGGGGATCGCACTGGAGCCGGAGAAGAGACACACCGAGGTGCGTTCACACGGACGGCCCGTAGGCGGCGATCTCGAGGACGGTATAGTTCTCGGTAACACCGATGCAACATTTGGTGCTCATAGGTACATCGGACAGGACCGTGCGCCGGGCGGTGCTCGCGACGCTTCGCCTACTACTCACCTACCTGCTCATATACGGGGCACGCTCGCGCTCCGCGCATACTTCAAGACGTTCATCGTCGCGAACACCACCGCGGACTCCGCCTACGCGCGGAAGCACCAGTCGCCGTGGATGCTCACTGACGTCGCGCGGGGATATCGCGTTCTTATTCGCAGCTTTGTCGTCGAAGACATCGGCGACGCGGGGGGCAGCTTTGTGCGCGCTGAGGGCACGCCTGCCCTACGTACGCAGTACCTGCCAAGTAAGCACTCATTTTCTCGCCGTGTTTTAAGCCTAGTACGACATCGTCGCACGTCAACGTGTTTGTTCTCCGATCTTATCGGCTTGTAGGTACGTCGCCAATCCGCCTGCGCCGCTATCAGTCCCTCTCCACCTTGTAGCCCCGGCTTCGCTCTGGAGCACATCGACGCCTCGACACGATCACGCCCGGCTGCTAACAATCTATATCATGACGCTCTGCCTGTCTATGCGCCTCCCTTGCTCGTCCCGACACCTCTACAGTCTGTGTTATAGCTGCCTACTATGTCGACGACTAGTGCCCTTACTGTAGCAGCTGGGCTGTCTCCCGGTCATCTGCACGACCTGCTCTCTCCTCCAGGTTTGCTTTCTCGGTCACCTTGTCTCTGGTCATTGTAGTACGGATCGTACTGTATCACATAGCATGGTTTAATATATGTTTATTGGCATAATAATGTGACGGAAATATGGTGTGCGCTCCGCTCTAGCTACTGGGACCCCGCAAAAAGCGAATCGTAAGAACTGTTCAAAACATTGAAAAGAGGTGTTGGATTGGCACTTTTCAATGTTTTGCACAATGAGTTCCACCAAAAGAACTGTTTTAAACACTTTTCGCAAACATTGATTAATCGTGTTCAGAACAATGATCCGCCTAATGTTTTAAACACCTTTTTTCAATGTCTATACTTTCCACAGTGTCCAGTGATCGCTCGTGCGAGCGAGGGGACGGGCCTGCGCACTCGCCGCGCGGAGGACCCAGCTTCCAGCGCACGAACGCGCGAAACGAGCCCATGTCTGATCGGTACGGGCTTCGAAGAATTTCGATTCGAACGCGGAGGTGTGCTGGACGCGCACCTCACCTCCGCGTTTCACGCGAATTGAGATTGAGATGGAGAAGCTCGAGAGACTCGTGGTGGACGCGCATGTACCCCGCGGACGATAAGCGCGGGAAGCACACAGGCAATTTATCGCGTCAACTGCAAGCGTGTGCATGTACGGCTCACATGCGCACCCACACGCTCTCTAGCATTATTGGGGACATATGCCACACAGTACGAGGAAAACCGGGGTGCGCTCGCAGGCCTGCCCGCGTGGTGGACTGCAGCATGATCTGAGCATGATGGTGCTCGAGAAGCCGACCTGCCAAATTGGGCGCGAAGTGCATCCGCGCTTGCGTGTCACAGCGTGTCACTCGTGACTTCGTGACAGAATTCCCGCTGAAGTCGCTGCTGGACGCGGACTCGGTCGTCCACCGTCCGCCATGAAGTCCCGTCTGCCGTTCTCGCTGAGGCTCCCCTTCACCCGCTCGTACGCGACGCGCCTCCCGCAGAACCCGCCGTACCGGCCCCCAGACCCGCTCCTCAACAACCCGCGCGCGGTCTACCAGGAGCTCCCGGAGAAGCTGACCTTCATCCACCGCCCGCCGCCCACCGCGCCCTCACCGCTCTCCTACACCACCTCCCCTTCCTCCCCACTTCTGAGGGGCGGGCCCGCGTCGAGCGCTGGGGCGCTCCCGCCACGGCTGGGCAAGGACAGGGGGGAGAAGCCACGGTTGAGCGACGAGGACATCGCGAAAATCCGCACGCTGCGGAGGAAGGACCCGATAACGTGGACGCGGAGGCGGCTCGCGAAGGAGTTCGACTGCACGCCGTGGTTCGTGGGCAAGCTCGTGTCGCTCACGGGCTCCGACCGGCGGCGCGCGCTGGAGCAGCGGGAGAAGGAGCATGGGGCGGACCGGGCGAAGTGGGGCGAGCGCAAGTCGCTCCAGGCGGACATCAGGAAGAAGAGGAAGGAGTTCTGGTAGAGACCGCTGCTTGTCCATGGTACGAGGTGTGTTTGTGTGTTTTTATGGTGGGGACCCGGAAACTGACCTCGTTACTTTCACGTAGTTGTCATGCAGGGTGTTATCCCCGTGCAGCTCGGTCTCTGCCTCTGCCTTCATTGCTAGTGTATAGCGCCCTAATATAGAGGCATGAGCTCGTTGCTCTTCTCCATTTGTGTGCTCGGTCACGGTCGACCCTTCACCAAGTGTATATGTTTAGGTGAGGCTACGCATGATGACTGGGCACGTAGGTCCTTCTACCCCTGCACACGCCCGTTGCATCCACAAATGCACGTGGGTATAGCTGCTTTAAGGACTCCCCTGAATCAAGGCAGGTCTACGTATCCTGCAGGGCCTCTCGCTGTCGAAATTGCACTGGCACGATGATGAAAACCCTGCGCCTTGAAACAGCTAGGCCAGCGACACACCATCTTGCGCCCGTTGGGACTGGACACATTTATATATGTAATGTTGACATTTCTATAGAAGACTTACATCCTCCTACCAGTACTGTATATACATACGTTCCTTCTTGCACTGAGGCATGGAGCGTCCAAGAGAATATTCACAACGCTCGTCTGGATCGTAGATCTGAGCACATAAGCGCCAATGATCGACCCCGCCACGTGGTTATCTGCGCGCGCGCCTCAAGATTTTGTGTGCTTCTGCCAGTGAGCGTGAACCAGACAAAGTGCTCCGCTCAGCCCGCCCATCCAACATTCTCGCCCGCCATGGTACGCCGTCGATCAGGGAAGGGCAAGGTTTCCCACTCGAAGCCGCGGAGTGTGGACCGCAAGGACAGCAAAATGCGGAAGTGGAACAAAGCGTCGGACGTGCCTATGGATGAGGAAGACCAGTGTATGTGCTCTCAGCCCGCGTCATGGTGCAGCGGCATTTGCTCACTTCATTTCGGCTGCAGTCCATGCCTCCAGGGACCAGATTCTGCTGGAGGGAAATGAGGACGGCGGGTCCGACGACGGCGACGAGGACGAGGTGTTCGCGCTGAAAGGCGTGGGGTCAGACGGCTCCGAAGACGAAGACGAGGGCGCAGCGGCTGAGGACGACGAGGACGACATTGACGACGTGCACTACGCCGCCGCGGCCGCGGCCAAAAAGGAGAAAGAGAAGAAGTCGAAAGCAAAGGCGAAGGGCAAGAAGGGCAAGAAAGCCGAGTCTTCGGAAGAGGAGTCCGCGTCGGACTCGGAGGATGAGGGCTGGGGCACGCAGAAGGCCGCGTACTACTCGTCAAATGCGCAGGAGATTGACAGCGAGGACGAGGAGGCGATCGAGCTCGAGGAGGAGGAGGCGAAGCGGCTACAGACGAAGGCGCGCGACGCGATGGCGGACGACGACTTTGGGCTTGGGGACGTCGTGGAGGGGCTCCCTGACACAGATGGGTGCGTGCGCTCGTGTCTCTCTAAGCGGCCGTGGACTCACATCACATCCTGACAGGCTTGTGGACGAGCTCGCGGCACCTGCTGCTCAGCCGCTGCCGCAAGACAAGCAGTCCCTGCTCCGACATCTCGAGAAGACCAACCCCGAAGCACTCGCATTGGCAAACGACTGGGACGACGTCGCGCACAGCCTAGTGAACGCCCAAGCCAAGATCGCAAAGTACGCCCCGCTTCCGCCCCGTCTGACCGCTCCTTGCTTAACCACGTCCCCGAATAGACTAGAGGCGAAGGACCCGAGCGCCCTCGGCCTGAGCATGATGCACCTCCATCACCGTACGTCCCTCCGCCGCTCCGTCGGCACGTCAAAGACGGTCATGCTGACGCGTCCCATTCAGAGGCTCTCCTCACCTACGCCACCACCCTCGCGTTCTACCTCCACCTCCGCGCGAGCGAAAAATACGCGCAGCGCCCGGACCTCCTCCGCGCGCACCCCGTGCTCCCACGGCTCCTCAAGCTCAAGCAGTCGCTCGCGACGCTCGAGGACCTCGACTTCGCCGCGTCCGATGACTCCGACATGAGCGGCCTCTCCGGCGGCGAAGATGAAGATGAGGACGAAGGCGAGGACGAGGAGCTCGAGGACGCGATGGACAGCGAAGACCTCATGGCCGACGCCGAAGAGCTGTGGGCCGGGAGCCGGCTCAAGAAGAAGGGCAAGGGCCTGGAGCGCGGCGAGCTCGAGGACCTGCTCCGCGAGGCGAGTGACCTCATCGACGGCAGCTCGGGCGCGGGCGCGGACAGCAAGCCGAAGAAGGCGAAGCGCAGGCAGAACGCCGCGGCGGAGGAACCCCCGAAGAAGAAGCGCAAGGCCGCAGACGCACGCGCGCAGCCGGTCCCCGCTATGCCCGTGTTCGACCTCGTCGAGCCCGAGCTCGCCGCCCCGCGATCCACCGCGAAGGGCAAGGGCAAGCGGCGCGCGGACGAGGACGCGGGCGCGGAGGACGTGTACGGGGAGGCGTCCGCGCTGGACGTCGCGGACGCGGCGGACAAGCAGGCGCGCAAGAAGACGCTGCGGTTCCACACGGCGCGCATCGAGAGCACGGCGGCGCGGCGTGCGGGCGCGCGGTCCGGCGCGGTCGGGGGCGACGACGACATCCCGTACCGCGAGCGCAAGCGCGCGAAGGAGGCGCGGCTTGCGAAGGAGGTCGCAAAGACGCGCGGGGCGGACGGCGCGGATTTGGACGACGTCGACCCCGAGGCGGAGATGCCCGTGGACGGCAAGCAGGCGAAGAAGCGGAGACGGGACGAGAGCGAGAGCGGGAGCGACGGCGAGGGTGGCGCGGCGGACGGGTACTACGAGCTCGTCCAGCGGAAATCGAAGGAGACGAAGGAAAAGAAGAAGCACGAACACGACGCCGTCAAGGCTGCCGGACGGTATGTTCTGTTGTCCTTTCTGTTACCGTTGGCTAGATGGCTGATTGTGAACCACATAGGTATGTCGAGGTGGAGGAAGCGGACGGTCCCCGATCGCTTACGCGGGCGATCCTCAAGAACAAGGGCCTCACGCCCCATCGTCCGAAGAGCGTGCGCAACCCCCGTGTCAAGAAACGTCAGAAGTACGAGAAGGCGAAGAAGCGGGTGTCCTCGCAGAAGGCGACCTACAAGGGCGGCATGGATGCGAGCAGGTACGCCGGAGAGAAGACAGGTATCTCGCAGACCGCCAAGGGTGTACGCCTGTAGTCCTGCTTCGCTTGTTCTTACACCACACTGTATACCTGCCGCTGCTGCATTTTGCATTGTCATCGTGTCTATGTTCTTCGGGATCTCGCACAACAAGGAGAGGGGTGTCAGTATCGACAATACAATACTTATATCTGCACAATCTAATCCATGGGGGTGCCAATGCGCTACAACCGTACGTACGTATGCTCTAGGGATATAAATGCTACTACAACACAGTTCCAATGATCCGAGAGCGTCTGGAGACAAGATAACGCGACAAGCACGAGCGAGCGAGCGATGACGACGACAGAGAGCGGCGTATCCAAAATAATCTTGAACGAGCTAGCCTCGCGGGGAGGCCACCCACCCACCAAGAAAAAAGGGGGACCGGATCGACGACGGCGACCGGTCACTGGAAGCCACCGAAGATGATGGGCTGGTCGACGTTCATCGCGTTCTCCTGCCCGGGGCGTGGCACGGCGGACGCCATATGGTTCAGCTCCGTCTCGCCCGCGAGCGCGTGGTGGTACACGCGCTTGATCTCCGCGGCCTGATCGGCGCACTCCTCGTACGCGTACGCATACTGCTCGAGCCCGGTGATGCAGTTCGAGACTTCCGGACGCCCCAGCCGCGCGAGGAGCATGCCCGCCTGGATACAGCTGACGTGCATCACCGCGCAGTCCAGTCGCTGCCGGATTGCATTCAGCGGGCGTGTCATTGGTGGCAGATAATGTGAAGGGCTCACCAGGTATCCGTTCGTCGCGAGAACACCGGCCTGTGAGATGCGTGGTTCGTCAGCGCTGTGTGGCACGTTGCATGGCGTGCATCGGACTGACCAGACCCGCAATGCGCAACGCCCCATGTAACGCCTCGGCCATAACTTTCCGCTTCTTCTCTTCTGCGAGCTGAATCACGGCTGCGTCCGGAGTGCCCGCGCGCCCTACATTCGCCTCGCGGATGCCAAAGTCGTCCAGCGCGTTGCAGAGAACGATCCACATGATATGGTAGGTCGCATCGCTGGCACCTGCATACAGAATGCACATCATCAGCATGCCCGGTTATATGTCATACACCGCTATTTGGGAACTTACAAGCTGTCACAGCACTTACGAAGTCCCACTCCGCCTCGAAGTTGGTCGGGACACCGACGTGCTGGAGGTGATCATCGCGCCACTCGTTTAGAATGGTCATGAAGTTTGTCAACACGTCGATGGGGATCCCGTCCGACTCGGTGGCGGGCCGCCACAGTTGGCGGGACATCTGCCGCGCGATACGTGCCAGTGCATGCGCAGCGCGGTAGTAACCCTGAGTATAGAGCGCGCGTCCATCGGTCAGCGGGTGCACGAGACCAGAGAAGGGCTTGCGCGCGGTTGAGGGATGCCTTACCAAGAACTGTAAATCCGCGCGGGAGCGGAGGATGTTAGCGGAGTCTATAGGGTGCGCTGCGGGGGCGGATGTGGGCGCACCTCTAGCTGTTCCCTCGGCGACGGTTGCGGGGAGTGCGATTCGATGATATCGGGGGGCACTGGCCCAACTGTATAGAAGTCGATGTCGTAATCATCGTCATCTCTACGAGCAATTCATAGTGGGCGGCACCGTCAGCGGGACTATTTTGAAACCAAGGGAGGAAAAGCGGACGTACAGCATAGGTTTTCGCCGGTAGTAGACGCTGCGGTACGCATCCGCGAGACACGCCATCCACCAAGCAAAGATCATGGTTCCTCGTGCCTCCGGGTCGTGAATGTTGGACATGACTGATTTGTGGTTAATCTGCGTAGTGGGCGGGATGAGACGTGCTTCTCCGGAGAGACCTGTGCAGCACTGACCTGTAGATCAAGAAGCAGACGGATGGCGGACCCCAGCCAGAAGCCATGGAAACCTAGCAGAGTTGAGACCAAGTCAGAGTCGCTAAGAATATCTCGTACCTGCATTGTCTTCCAGGCTCTCTGTATGGATAGGCGCGAGGTCAACAAGACAGATACAATAACAGCGACACGTTTCAACTTACGACTCTGCAGGGGCTCGATCAAGAGTGCGATCACTACGTGGTCGGCATTTGGGATCCGGTGCACCTTCATGTCTTCTGCGAGATCCCGGGCACGGTTAATCAAGACTTTCGCAAATGCGCTCTGGTCCCCATTTCGGTGGCGGTCGGCGATAAACAAGGGGTGTTCCGAAAATTTGGCGCCCCATGCGATGACGGTGGCGACGAGACTAATCGCAAGTCAAAGAAGGGCCGCGCGTTCAATCATCGGCGCATCGAGACACAGAAAGTACGTGAATAGACTCACGCTGGGTGAAGTGGTCTTTGTGGCGGGTACTGCGCCGACTGTCCGCCGAGCGGGCTGCTGCTGTTTCGTGTACGTTGTTGCTGCGCCACCGTGTTCGCCGTCGGGGTGCTCGGCGACGTGCTTCCGTTCTGTGATCCGGTAGCATATAGGCTGTAGTGCAGCCTCGACCGGAACTGCGCGGGGTTGAGCAGTGGCAGCCGGGTGTGCACAATCTGGAAGAACACCTCCACGAGGTCAAGCGCAAACCTTCACGACAAGCGTCAGTAGCCGATCATTAAGGGGCGCTCGTGCCATAACGGCGGGCGCGGCGATAATTAAAAGCAGGGACGCACTCTATGCGAAAGTTTTCTTCGTTCAAGCGGTGCGCTAGCGCACCCCAATCCGCGTAGGCCGACGGGGATGGGCTACCGCTTATACGAATGTGAGCCGAGCCATTCGTAAAACCGTTCCCCGGGCTGGACGGGATGTCGGAGATCAGAAGACGCCATGCGACGATTGCCAGACCGAACAAACCTTGGATCCGGCGGCGAGAATATGAATGTCAACAGATCGCGTGTTTGCGTATCTATCGTGATGACATGCGCAGGAGGGAATTGGCCCTGTTGTGGGAAGTTTGACCCGGGGGCCTGATAGGCATGTGCAGTGCCTGGAAGTGCGGATGCGGCCATGTGCTCGGCGGGACCGCTGAATCATTAGCGTTGCATCAGCCACATGGTGCATACACGGAGGGGATTCTACTGACGGTCGTGAACTAGAGGGCTGGCTACTGCCGAGGGGTGAGGGAAGTCCAGATCCCTAATTGGTACATGAACACCCACCTCGAGCTGCTCGCGGAAAGCGTTCGCGGTCTCTTGGCCGCAGCAGCATTACGCTTCTTCTCAGTGGTCGCTTGCTGAATGAGGTGGCTGCATGGACAGCCGTAAGACAAATTCACATCACCGGCTTCTAGCGTGAGACTCACGTGCATGGGTAGTTCTTAGAGAGACAGTGCTATCGTGGAGAGCCCGGTGAGCGGAGGGGCGGACGGAGGTTGGGGGACGCGCTCAATTTACCTGACACTGAGCGGGGTGTCAGAGGAAGGCAGGGGGGTTACGGCGGGCGCGACGAACCTTGTCTTGACCGGGTACTTGATTGCACTTGACCTTCCGCGCTCTGTGAAGGCAAATGACGATGGGTCTGCGGATGAATGCGCACAAGGGCGCGGGATACGGACCTGCAGGCATCGCAGGCAGTGTTCTGCTTCCTGGGCGGTGGCAGAGTCTTCGCCAGCTCGTGGATCTGGTTCTGCATGGTAGGGGAGGAGAAATTGAAGGCTGAGACAAGGTCAGATCAGGGCTTGTGTGCGCTGGGTGAACAGGGAGGACACGCACGCTGGGAGGTCGAGCCCGAGCCGGAGGCCTCCTGGTCGAGGTCTGGGCGGTCCATGATGTGCGGCGGGGGGGTGGGGGTGGGGGGAGGACGGGGGAGGAGGGAGAAATGAGGAGAAATGGACGATATAGCACTCGAACGCGGAACAGACCCCGCGTTCTTACATACGCGCCCAGCAAGCGCCCTCCGTCGCGCAGCCCTTGACGCTTCTCGGCACCGACACGCATCCCTCCGGTCACACTCACCCCGTCACCTCCGGGTCACCCGGGTCACGCCAAATTTTGACCGGATCTGGCCAAACGCCCGTGCCCGCTGTCTGCGCCGCGCACGACTGCACCGCCAGCTGTGCTCACTGTACACGCCGCCACCATGGTCAAGGTCGAAATCGTCGAAGAAAAGGAGCAGCACGACTCCCGCTCCCCCTACTCCTCCCCCGCCTCGTCCCGCACATCCTCGTCCGTCTCGCTTTCGTCAGTCGGCTCCGAGCTCGATGGCGAGGAGTCATTTTACGAGCGCATCGTCGCCCTCGCCGACATCATCCCGCCCACCACGCGCCAGAGCATCTCGAGCCGTATAGGCAAGACCGCCGGCCTTCTCAAGGGCACCGGCAAGGTCGTTGGCAACCTCGTCTGGATCCTCACGACGAGCGCTCTCCTCGTCGGCCTCCCGCTCGCCCTCGTGCTCGAGGACGAGGCGAAGATCGTGCAGCAGGAGAAGGAGATGCTCGCTCAGCAGCAGGGCGCCCAGGTGCGTTGAAACGTGTCTCGTCTCGGGACCTCCGCTCTCCGCCGCCGGTATGCTCACCCGCTGCCGAATTCCGCAGATGCTTGCCCCTCCGGGCTCCATGTACCCCCCCTCAAACCAACCGCAAAAGGGGGTCACTCCCCCTGGCTTCTGATCGCCCCGGACGCGCCTCCTCTACTTCCCATAGCCCATGCGTAGCAGACGTGTACTGTATATTAGAGCCACCTTATTTCCATGCCTCCCCTCACGGACTCCCACTTGATCGCTCCCGCTTTCCTGCGGTAGTCCACGATCGTCAGAATGTATCAGACGCAGCAGCCCTGTGGCAGCGCTCCGCGGTCCCCGCCCGTCAGCTCGGGTAACACTTGCTCTTCTCTCCGCGCACCTTCTCCGGCAAGTTACTCTCTTCAGATCTCGGTCGGCTTCGAAGTCGAACCACTCTCGATACGGACCCCAAATTCACACCTCCGCCGATGAGTGGCAGTTAAACATAGCTTTGAGTCGCAATCATCGCCCGAAACGATCCAACAGACGAGCAGCAGCTAGCTAGTGATCGACGCCCCTCATGCCACTATGTCATACTGCGCGGACGGGGGCAGGCGAGTCAGCACAATGACTCAAAAAGTGGGCTAACGGCTTGACTCACCGAAGAAGTTTCCCGGTTAGCGGGGAATACCACCGGCCGCGCGAAGTTCTCCCTGTGAACGGTTCATATCAGCGAACTCTGCGCGGAAGAACGCAAACCAGGCCCCTCCATTGGTGGCAGGCCGGACCAGCAACTCACGCGGATCGGTATCTCCTCAGGTACGTGATGGCGTGCTCCTCAATCTCGTCCGGGGTAATTCCAAACTTGTCCCAGTCGCCCGGAACATCCGCGTCGTCGATGTACCTGCGCACAACTTCGTCCGGGCTCAGTGCCGGCCACCAAACCCTTTGAGCCACTTTCGCGAGCGCGAGCGCCACGGACTTCGGCAGAATGGGGGCTGGGGACACTGGGTTGAGGGTGACCGTACTGACGAGCGTCAGCAGATATTCATAGGTCATCTCAGAGGGACCAGGCAGGTTGTAGGTGCCGGGCATGGACGGAATTTGGATAACGTTCGCCAGTGCTTGCGCGACATCCAGCGCCTGTGACAGGATCAGACTCGGTAGTGGGCCAGCGGAGGCGGCGAAAGACGTACGTGCACGGGGCGGACCTTCGTCCTCATGTGGTTTAGCTTCCACCAGATCGGCCAGACTGCAGTCGCACGCTTCAGTCGCCGCACGGTTCCGCGTTACGAGAGACCGCACTCACAGGCGACGTTGTTCAGCAACCTGTCCTCGTAGCCGAACATGATCGAGGGACGGATAATTGTCGCGTTGGGGAAGGCCTCCTTGACCCGTTCCTCCCCGACGGCCTTCGTGCGATAGAACGCGGAGGGAGAGTCATGGGCCGCGTTCAGGTGCGAGACGTGCACGAAGCGATCAACGCCGGCCTGGGTTGCGAGACTCGCAATTGCCTCCGCGCCCTTCACGTGGACGTCCTCGTAGGAGAAGTTCCTGTTGGCGCGAACACTGAGCCGGCGCGGAGCGCTCGAGGAGTGGAAAGGCGTACTTGGTCTCGTACTCCCTGCCGACGAGGTTGTACACGATATCTGAGTGTCGCAGACACTCGTCGATCTGGTCAGGCCGGCGAAGGTCCCATTCCTAGCGCGTGTGCACGTATGAGCGGGCCCCGTCTCGCGATCCCTGGCAGTTCGCGGTATACACGCACCATGGATACAATCTGCCCGAGATCCCCAGTGACCTTCAGGTGCCGTTTCTCGTCCTCGTCTCGGTACGGAACAATGACCTGTGTGCCCGCCTTGGCTGTTCCACGACCCCATAGTTCAACACAGCTGTCGGGGTGGGGTCAAGGAGGGTGGAAGACGTACCGAGTTTCGCTACGACGTAGCGACCCAGAAAGCCCGTGCAGCCGAACACAGTCGCTACGTGCCCCGTCGTCGCACTCCGCCCTGGGGGTCCTTGTGCGATGGCAGCCTTGTTCGACGGCAAAGAGGTGATATCATGGAGAGCGCGCTGAAATTGGTGTGGAAAAGGTCACTATGAGGGTTTCCAAAGTAGTAGAATGTAATATCTGACCTTGTTCTGAGTAAGTGTGCGTGGTAGGCGCACGCATTTGGAGGAGACGGCCAACATAGCTTGGCCAACGTTGCAGACGGAGAGCAAGACGTCTCTCTGGCGCCTGTCGCTCACCGGAAGATCCCGACGGGCGCTACATCTGCATGTGCGCCCATACAGGCGCCTAATGCCACTCAGCCAGTCAGATTTGTCCCATCACGATCGACCACTACAGCAGTCCCTTCAAGCCCTTTCATCAAGACATGTTCAGTAAACGCACCGGCTTGGCCGATAACTGACGTCTCTTGGTGAGTGCATCTCTCATCGACTAATGTGTGAGAGCGCTATTACGATACCCCGTGGGGAGTCTCCCAAGAATACTCATGTTACGCTCGGTTCCGTGTGCGAGAGCATCAAGTGCGCAGCCGCGACCATCTGGCTCCGCCGGCGGCTGAGCAGAATGCTCCCTGTATGGAATGTTAAAGCCACCCCCAAAAGGACTCCCCTACACGACTCACGCCCGCGGGCTTGCTGTCAGTGTGCGTGTTCGGATCCTGGGCCCAAGAGGGCACTCTGGTCCCAAGCGGTCAACACCTCTGACATACGGGACGTAAACATGCTGCATATATACTGCAAGCGTCGTGCACCTGTTCCTAATCCCCGTTGTTGGACGCATAGGGGTTTCGGCTGTTGGTGCGAACATAGGCGGCGGCTTACAACGAGGCATGCCAGTCAGCTATTTTCTCAGACTCGCCCTGGCCTGTCCCACATGGTGCACCTTCTGTGCTATGAGATGCCTCGGCTGAAGACGCCACCACCCTCTTGTCGCCGCCCGAGGCGAGCTCACCCTACAAATACCGTGGGCGCACCGGGACAACCGATGGGTGTTCAAGAACGCGATGCCCAAACGTGGATGTTTTGTGCACAGCATCCCAAAGAAGCTGTCTTAGGGTTAGGTCTCGTTGAGCGCTCCACCCCGCGATCAGCTTTTTTCGCAAGTGCCGCCACCAGCCATCCGCCGCAACCTGTCACAGATCCTCGTCTCCTCCGCTCAGACTTGCCTGGAACGCGTACCGAGCACCTCGGCTCCCTTTACCTCCGCACATTTGCTCGCACACCCCTCATGGCGCAAGGACAGATCAAGGGTCTCTCGAAGCAAAAGGCCTCGGGTGGCCGGCACGCCGCGAAGGCCGCGGCCGCTCCCAAGAAGGGCCAGCGGTACGTCGCGCCCAAGAAGGCTGCGGCAGTCAAGTCGGTCGCACTGCACAAGGTGAGCACCGTCCCGCTGTCCCCGCTCGTGTCGGGGAAGACGGAACGAGAGCGGCGCTGACTGTCCGCGAACGCGCTGCCCAGAAACTGAGCGCGAAGATCAGCCGGAGCATCGAGCAGCAGGTCGCCACCGCTGCGTCCTCGGGCAAGCTGACCATCATGCGGAACGTCGCGATGGAAGGGTGAGTCGCTCCACGCTCGTGTACGCCCGAGAGTCGCTAACGAAGCTCGGACTCCGTAGTGTTTCTGCGGACAAGAGCGCGAAGGCGAAGAAGGCGTAAACTTCTTCCTGCAATACCCGCGAGGGCGATGTCGTCCTCGAGGTGCGTCTCCTATCATCTACCCGCTCGCAATGACGCTGAGGGTGGCATAGTCAGATTGTCGGAGTCCTCCGCCCGACGTCGGCCTCGTGCAGCTGCTTCCACACCGCACTGGCCCCCAGCCACTGAATGGCCCCCTGCGGAAATGATCGTGCAACACCGCCCTGCTTTATTGCGGGCCACTTCTTCGGATATGCGACTATGCCAGTTCCGACACATCTTGCGTCAGCACTTATTTTGGAAGTGTCTGATACGCCCGTCCATACCATGGAGACACGAGACGATCACGTAGCTGTAGAACATTCTGCTATTCTTGCGACACACCTTTGTAGGCTACTCTCCGGCGCGGCTGCGAAGCCGCGCCTCGAATGCAATGTATTACAAGGCGACATAATGAGAGCGAGTGACAACGGTGAGAGCGACTCGGAGACGATGTTGGGGACAAAATGCGATGGCATGACGAACGGACAGGTGTACCCTACTTGCTAGAGGAAACATGGATGACATGTGATGGCGGTGGTGGAACAATGGCGATGATGCGATGCATGATGCAGAAGAGACGGTTCGTGAATGGTAATGGCGGGCGTGTCGTATCTGGGAGGGGGAAGGGAACGTATGGTATGAGGCGAACGAGAATCGTGGAGTGGATGGCAATGGGAGTGGAATGATGCGGGGAACAATGCATGATGATGATGACGATGACAAGTCCATGTGCAAGAATAACGACGACGAGAGCCCAACATGAAAGTTCAAAATACACTGCAGGAAACCTTTTTGGTCATACAAACCTTGCGAACAGTCCACCCGCCCTGCGCGACCACGCCGTCGCTGATCCTCGGTGGTCAGCACCGGAGCGCACGGCGTCCCGAGGTTGCAACGCGGACCGGATGTGGGCTGCCCAGTCATGTCGACGCGTGCTTGGGCATGCAGCGGGCATCGAACGGCTGTCCGGTCGCCTTATAGAAAAGCCTGTACTTGAGTTCCAGCAACTTCTCGAAGCCGGGGTCGTCGATCTCGAGCTCCCCGTGGTTGGCGCGGGCGTACGCCAGGACCTTATTAATCGCCCTCTCCGCATCATCGACACTGGGGACGTCCTCGCGTTCAAGGATCTCGGGCATGTTGGGCATGACATAGGTCTGGCCTCCCTCGCCACCGTCCTCCGGATCGAGCGAGATGGCTACTGGCTCTGCGGTGGGCATGGTCGCGCCGGCGACCGGTTGCTGGTCTTCGGAGGCGATCGCATAAGACGACTGATCGCTCGGAGGGTACATGAGGGCAGAAGTCGATGCATGATCGTTGGAAGTTGCCTCGTTTGTGCGCGACCAGCTAGGCTGAACGTTAAGGGACGCTGATGGATGCATGACTTGGGGGCCTTGCTGCGCCGATCCACCCGTGCGAGAGGACCCGGTATGAGAAGACCCAGCCGCGTCCGAAGGCTTGTCGACGAGGAACGGTCCAGGTGGACAATCCTCGAGGACCGAAGGCTGAAAGTCCAAGGCGCACGCGCGCGCCTTGAGGAGGGAGGTCCCGGAGCCCGTCCACACCCCGCGCTTGATGCCATGGCGGTGCTTGAAGTTCTCTAACCAGCCAGAGCTAGCCTTGAACTTGTCCAAGGTGTATCCAACTGCGTTGCCAATCTCGCGGGCCTTGCTCCGCAAGAGCGCGTCGCTGAGGACGACGCCGTCCTTTGAGACGGTTTCCACCCACTCCGCAAGGCGGTACTCAAGGTCGGGAAACTTGGAAGGCCTGACAAAAGTAAGTATAGGACACGCGTCGTTAAGAGAAGAGAAGAATACCTAAGCTTTATTACTTCGTATTGCTCGGTAACCGACACCGACAACCAGCGTTCCTTTTGCTTTAGAATCTTGCTGACGGTGCTTCGCTCGACGGAAAAACGGTTAGCAATATCCTCTTGCTTGTGTCCGGGGTTCTGCAACGCGAATATGCAAATGTTCCTGCGATCGAGATTGGAAAGGCGCGTCTTTTTGCTCTGCTTCCGCCCGCTGAGCTGGTCCCACTCCGAATCCGCCTTGGAGTTCTTCATCACGCCGGACTCCGCAGACACAGAGGTCATAACCGAGGCGGTGCTCAAAGCTGGGGAGGCGGAGCGTGGATTGGACCTCGAGGAGGCGGTTGAACTTGAGGTCGAGCCCGGAGGTCTAGGGTACGGGTTCTGCGGCGGCTCGCCATAGGGTGGATGCAGGTCGGGACGAGGGTACGCCACGGTTGAGGTGGGAAAACGAAAGTGAGGTTGTTCATGTTGCGGAACGAACTGCTCTGGTGCACCTGTGGCGTTGGGCGTCTGAGGGCGCGAGCCCTGCATGGAGTAGTGGGAGTGCTGAACGGACTGTGCGCATACAAGCAGCTTTCAGTGCGCTGAACAGAGAGAGGAAAGAGTGAAACGAACGTCGTGAGGCTCAGTCATAGCTGCGTACTCTGAGAGCTCTCCGCGACTTTGTCCTGCGCTCGGCGGGCGAAGACGACGACGCGAAAGGTTTCTGTCCGGGCCAATACTGCCAGGGATTTGGGGGGAATCGAAGGACATTAGATTGCTAGAGGTGCTGGAATCGACAGAAGGTGAAGGGGGTTGGTGGTGCGAAAAGTCTTGTGCATGGCGTGAAAGAAAGGACTGTTGGGCAGAAGGAACGGCATACTCGACATGTTCCTGAGAATGAGGCATCATAGACTGCATCTGGACGTGGCCCAGGGTGTTGACGTTGGCGGAGGGATGCTGGGGGACTTGCCAGGCCATGTCCTGCGGATAGGACTGGGACAGGGAGGAGTCAGCGATATGGTGTGGCTGGGGAGCGTGTGGGTTGTACACGAGGCCGGAGTAGTGCTGGGGCGTGTCCATTGTACGCGACACAGGTGCTCAGCATCTGCAGGGGGGCAGCGGGCGGCGAGGGGGAGAGGGAGCGAGCTCGACGTCGAACACGATGGTGGCCGTCCGGGAGAGAGACGGAGGGCGGGGAGGGCTGGACGGCTTTTCAACGATTCGAATACCAGCAATTCTCCAATCAGACCCGGCTCCTTCGATCGCCTCTCGTCCTGCGCCCGGCCGGGCTCAGCTCAGGCTCGCGCGCTGCAGATCTCCCTGATCCACTGCCATCTCGTATCCAGAATTTATTGGGCACGCAGCAGCGCGAGCCGTGCAGGCGTCGTTGTACGCTGCAGAAGCGGAAGAGCCGCAGCGGCAGCACGGGAACAAGGCCTTTGTCCTTCGCCATCATTCCGCCACCGCACCCGTCAGCGCTCGCTGCGTCCTCCGGGTGGCAAGTGTCGCTCCATCGCAATTTAGACGTTCCCACAAGGTTGCCAGGTTCCTCAGCCGGACGAGGCCCACCCATCCCCACCGCGATTCTCAGAATTTTAATCGAACAAGGTTGTCGTGCGCGTGCCGGGCGACGAGCCTCCCCACACGGCCTGGCGCCTGGCGCTCGACCCCGCGGTCCAGCTCGAAGGCGGCCCTCGTCGTCCGTCGGAACATGCAGGTCTGTCCCTTCCCATACTCCTTGTCTTCCCCCACGATGAATGCAAATATCTCGCCCAATCGCGGCTCTATCTGTCCAGGGATCGTTGCCCGTTCGCGCGAACCGTAACCTTCCTCTCCGCGGCCCGGCGGCACTCAATGGCGAACACACGTCTACCATGCTTCCAGGCATCCAGACGCTTCCTGCTCCTACGCCTTAATCTGCACTCTCTGCGGCCGTGCGCAGAGCACCCTCTCCCCATGACCCGCCTCCTCATGTCCGATCTCACTAGCATGCGTGCGGACCGCCTCCGTCGATAGCTCGTCTGGAGGCCGCAAATGAACGCTTCCACGTCCGTCAGATCTCCCGGAACCAACCTCTTTCCGGCGGAATTAAGCTGGACACCGCCCATACCCCGCTGGAATACATCTGGCTCTATAAAGGGCATCTTGAGCACCAACTTGAAACTCTTCTCTGCCGCTCACCATACGCCATTGGGTTGTCGTCCGTCCGTCTCTTCCAACGGCGGCGCCGACGTTCTACCTCCCACCCTCTTCATTGTTTCAGCGCGGTCTACGCGAAGAGGCTGTCGCGGTTGTTCCCCCGACGTGGCACCTAGCAATGGCCTTGGCCAGACCTGCCCACGTCGTACCCAGGTATCCCGCGTTCATTGTCCGAACGGCGCTCCTCTTACGTACCCCTCCCGGCCCCGCCACAATGAAACTTTAGATGGCAGTCTGCGCACGAAGGTCCGTGGGGACTGAAGAATCCCGGGTTAACGCCAGCGCAACCTCCAGCAGCGAAAGACATTCAGACATCCATCCCCGGCGCAAGCCTTTCGCGGGGAGGGATGGACAAGCTCAAGCGTTAGACTGCGCGCGCCGTGGTCTCGTTCTGTGGCCCTACTCCCATGTCCCATAATTTACGGCTGAGGTGAGAGCTCGTTTCACCACCCTGGACGGGTGCGTTGGTCCAGCCAATAGCCAGCTGCTGACGTTCGACATAGACCCTTCTCCCGCCCGCGAGAACTCCAGGCACGTTCAGTCCTCCCCTCCAGTCTGTCCTTAACTGAGTTCAAAGACAGCGTCCGCTTGGGATTATGCAGGGTGGTGCTTGCGACACGCATGTTGACGTCCACCTGCTTTATGCGTGGCTCTTGCCTCGTATGTACAGCGTTAACAGTCGAGGCGATCCCCGTGCCCGGCCAAACGAATCACTCGCTGAGCCGCAGTGCCGCTTCGCTCCTCGCCCCAGCTCCCACCCTTGTGCGAACGCCGCTCTTCGTGCACCGCGCCAGTGTGCAAGGGCCGTTTGTGGGCGTGGCACCACGGCAGAACTCTCCCAAGCAAGCTCGCACTTAGCCAATCGCCCGCGATCGTCTGCGCGTCCCCACGTTGATGCACGCAGCCCCCCAGAACTCAAGGGGAATCTCGAACGTCGCTGGACTGCGTGGGCGCGGAGAGTCTGACGCCTATTGATCCCTGTCCCCCACCCTGTCTTAGGTTCATCGCGCTTCGGGGATGCGCAGAGCGCATTCGCGCAATGCCGGTGAGCCCTTTGCTTTCCGGATTGATGGCGGCAGCTGACGTAGCAGGTAATGTTATCTTCTGCCCCCGAGCTCCGTGTTGCCGCAATCCGGCTGTTTCGCTCAGGGCATCTCAGAGTGGCCTGCTGCGCCTTCCTTGCTAGAAGCTCCTTGAGCAGCGGTTCAGATGACAGACAGGGGCTACGCCGGTATGCCCATGACGAAGAGGGTCGACCGTCCGGTGCGCGACCACACTCGCTTCCAGCTTCCTTCTCGCCCATCGCCGGCTTCAGACTTTCGCCGGCAACAATAACGCACGCGCAGCCCAGGGAAACTTCGCTTTTCTGAACAGCGCTACTTATCGCCGACGACCACGTCCAGACGCCAAATCCGAGACGAGAAACGAACAAGACGCTTGGCCACCAGTCGAAGCCCCCAGGGTCAATGGCCTCGAAGCTCGCGACACACGTTCCGCATGCGCTTCTACTACTAGCGGCCGGATTGATCCTGCCCTGTACGGCGCAGGTTTCGGATGATTGGACAGGGCCGCTGGGGTCGCTCACACCTGCGACATGCGTATCACCACGCCGACCACAGACGCGATATGATAGGAGTGTGCGTAGGGCCTGTCCCCAGCGTTGTGCAGTCAGTTGATAGCCCGAGCCTCGACGGTACGCTACGGGTCATAGTGGGCGTATCCTCGTGATGACCCTTGTTCCCGGATATACACAATGCGATGGGAAACCGCGCTTCCGCTGCTTGAGAGAGAAGGATCGCTTGTGCGGTCTAGACGGGGCGACCATTAAGCAATATTGCGGCTAGTATGTTTAGCTCCGTCCAGTGATCCGCCTGATTGACCCGTTGCACTAGATGCACAAGTAGGCCGTCCCTGGGCCGCGTCATCTGCACGCTCGACTGCGGATATGTATGTGCGGGGAGAGGGCGAAAATTGAGAATCAAGGATTGCATTGGAACAAAACACAGACACGTAGAGCTTCGACAACGACAAACAGACTACGATGATACACTGGAATCGTACATCGCACACCACCCCGTGCGGATATATCATGCGTACAACACGCCACACACGCCTCCCCCACGCCTCTCCAACGCCTCACGCACCCGCACTACCGCCCGCCGCCGCCCACGCCAATCGCCGCGCGCATATAAGGTCCGTTCGACATCGGACCGTACGGGGTCGTCGGCATCTGTGCGGGCATTGCGCCCGCCATGACCGGCGTCGTCAGGGTCGCGCCCATGCCCATGACGCCGTGACCCGGCGGGCCTGGTGTCTGGTTGTGCGCTTCCCGCGCTCCGGGGCCGGCGCGGTCTTCGCGTTCTGCAAGGGTCGCGGCGCCGGCGCGCGCAGCCTCGGCGATGCCGTTCTGCAGCGTGAACGTCTGCCCGAGGCCGTAGAGCTTGCCGTTGAATTCTGGCTCGTCGAGCTTGTCGTTGAAGTAGATTTCGCGCATCTTGAAGAACGTAGAGGCGGTGAGGAGAGAGTCGGAGCCAGCTTGGTGAGAGGGTCCTATTCGCATCACCTAATGCGAGTATGAGTTTCTATGACGTTGATACCAGCGAGTAATAATGAGACTAACTCCGAGGTCATCCGCAACATCTTGTAGTCCGCCCTTTAGGACTTTACATGATCGCATGACATACTTGATGTCGTAGATGGTTGGAAACCATGTGTGCAGGACATCGAAAAACGTCTCCTCGTGCATGGGTAATGTTTCCCCAGTGAGGAGCTTGACGAAATACCCGAAATCGTAGCCGCTGTCAATGTGTAGTTATGAGCGATGCACATACCACGACGGTAATGAGTGATGGACTAGCGAGGCCTAGCAACTCCAAGATAGGCAGTTCCCTCTCGACCGGCTGGCCTCGTCTCCATAGGCGACGTACAATGTACGTCCCGATCACTGGCACAAACTGGGATCAACAACTCTCACCTGTGGAACGAGATCCACTTCGTGTCGGGTGACAGTACAAGTCCCGAAGTGATCATAAGCTCGGCAAAGTCGTTGGGCTCGATTCCCATCTCTTCGTGCCGCTGCAGCTCGATGCCCGACTTCTGCAGTAGGTCTATAGATTCAGGCGCGAACATGTCCTCGCTGTATGATTACGTAAGCCGTTCCATCCGACGTGAGGAGGTTATGGCCGCTAAAGGAGTCTGGACCCACACACCTCGCGCTGAACTTGAAGTTGAACTGCCAGGTAGATACCTCTTGGGGGAAGTTTCCCTCCTCATCTGCCAGCGTGAGTCCGACCTGGATGATCTTGAGGAGGTCCACATTGCACCGCATCGTTTGGTAATGGTAGTCTGACGACGTCTTGAACGATCCTATGGGCCGCGCCACCACACCGGGGAACTCAGTGTCCTACGCAGGAGAAAGAATGCATAAGCCAGAGTATGGGGGCCGAGTCGCGTGAGATCTGCCGGACCATTGCGACGTAGGGGTACTGGTCAATGAGATCCCGTATGTTCGCCATCTCTGTCTCCAGGTTCGGAGCCCAGACCTCCCGTATCCGAGACATAGCAGCTTAAGTGTCCAGGCGCGCCCTCCACAGGTTCAGGTAGGAGTGTATGAGATGCTGAGCGGGAGGTGCAGTCTGGGGTGGTTCACTTAGCAAGGAGAGGTGCGAGTTGTGCTCTGTTTGGACCGACGCGCAACCGCGCGCACGGGCGCCAATTTGGGGCTCTCTCACCCGCCCGCCGCGGGAGGAGGCTGCTACTCCCAGCTTCGTTTGTTCCTGCCCTTTCTTATTTCTTGGGGGTTTCAAGCTTTCCTCGGGTATCATACACACTGGGGAGAAAAATCTTCACAGGGTGCTGTCACGGGCTCACCAGCATATTCGCTACATGCGTTCGCACGTACGTACTCGCGGCTCATGGAACTTCGCCGAGGGTACACCGATGCTCTCAACATTTGATAGCAGACTACGACAAAAACAGGCATGTGAGTTACAGAAAAGCCGCACATTCCTGAATAGCTGAACTCTGTGTTATCGGCGAAGTTATCTAGCGTGCGCGGGTACGCAGAAGGAGTGCCAGTCGATGGTTCTAAACTGGTGGCGCACCTTCGACCGCGAAATATAGCATGCCCACCATCCGGTTTTATTATGGGGTGCGTTCCTTCCTGTGAGTGAGAAAATAGGGCTAGGTCACCGGAGCGAGCACCGGTCAGTGCACCCCGGCACAAATTGGCCGGAGTACGCTGACCCGGTCTCTTCAGAAGGGCAGAGCTTGAGTGAGGGTGCTTCTGCGCGTCAATCCCGGCTTCGGGATCGTCGTCGCAGTCATCCATCGCAATAGCGATGCATCTCGCCCGCATGTACTCATGCGGAGCTCGAACGCGCCGCTAATACGATGGGACTGACGATAACGATGCGTCGGTCGAGACGGGCGACAGACACCATCCTCACGCGTGGTAAAATGAGTGATCACGCTACTCACCCCGCGGTCCGCCTGTTCTGCGGGATATGCCGTGGGTTCCCGCGATACCTGGCGATCGCGGTGGCGTCGAGAGTGAAAGGGCCGGTGTGATGATGTAGCCACGGCAGGACCAGGGCGCTGTCGATGACGGGACAGCGCTGATGAAGGGAGGCACGCAAGGCACAGGCGAAGATGGGGAGGACTGCGCTGAACAGATGGAGGGGACTCGGACGGGCTTATATACGCGGACGACTCGCCCTCCGCTACTCGGACTTTGAACGCGATGCCCATTGCTGAACCATAATTTGTGCTTGAGGTAATGAACAATGACAGAGTACGAGACCGAAACTTCGAATGGTGGCGGCCGCGAAGCCTGCGCATGAATAGGCCCCCGCCTCATGCTCGAGCCTCCCCATTGCAGGCGCGTATCATTCCACAATCGCGCCGGGATGTTGATGGAGAAGACCACGAATATTTCTGAGTGCGGCCGTGCAGCCCGAGCATACCACGAACCCCGTCCGCGCCCACGGGTTATACATGTCATGAAAGCATTCTTCAAGAATCACACAAGCCGCCTGGCGCTCGAGCGCGGACCTTACGTTCTGCAGGGTCGGGCAGCCCTGCAGGTACATGAACTTCAGGTGCCGGACAGCTGCTCAAAGGACAGGCCAAGGCCAGTCGCACGCTATGCGTGACTGATGGTGCCGTCGATTGACGGGGCATGCTGCAGAGTAGCGCGATTTTGAAGGGTGAGTAAGGACGCCGGTGGCCTCGTGTTGAGATTGTACTCCGCCCGGCGCCGCGGCTATGCTTCAATCATTATGCCTAGGGCAACCTGCAACTTATCTAGAGCCTCGACTCCCCGCTCCATAGACACGTTGAGGACCAGAGCAAGTCTTCCGGGAGGCTTAGGAGCGAGCACACACGGCCTCTTGCTAGGGTGGTCGTGTCATGGAGCCGTCATGGAATACCGGGTCTCGTCTTCCTCGTGCTAGCCGGTCGCCACATATGGGCCGATCGAGTCTGAGATCGAAGTCTTGTCCGGAGGTGCACGCGGGAGTGGCCACGTAGACTATTGCCTTTCCGGTGCTCGGGGAGAAACTGTATATTATGTAAAGGGCAGAATGCGTAGATGGAATGCGGCTGCTCTTGGGAGCCCGCCATCGCGATCACTGCGCGCTCGCAGGGCATCAGCGCGGCCCAAAATCCGGATTCCGGACTGGCGGTAACGTCCTCCTATGCTCAATGTCGCGATGTCGACTCCTTGACGGCCGGAAGTTGGCCTACGCCGAAGCCGAAGTGCGAATCTATGCGGCCTCCACCTGCACCGGACGAGTGAGTACGAGCGTCCCGAGAAAGTATAGATAACTGCTTTACGTAGTTGCTGGGGAAGATGCCTCTCTTCCCACTCGCGTCCACCCCTGAACCCAGGATCAAGCGGACCATCAGCCTTCGAGTACGTTGGGTACGGCCAGCAAACCCGCGTACCTTCCCACCAGCCATCGGCGTAGTTCCGACCGCCCGTCGGTCCGCCCGTTAGGCGGATCATTGCACCCTCTTCTACGTCCAGTTCGTCGGGGCCTTGCGCCTTGTAGGGGTATATACCGCGTACTGTAGAGGTAGTGAGCAGCTGAAACGATATTATACACGAATACATACCGCAATCGTCCGCCGACTGGGCAGCTCGCGGACCTGGCGTTGAGGCCCTGCTGTCCGGCGCTGATGCTGCGTCCTGGAATTCAAGGTAGGACGCCGGAACGAGGCCCTTGGCCCCAGAATCGTCGGCTACCTTCACCCAGCCTGAGCCGTCGTCTTCTTCCAGAACATGCACAATGCTCTCGGCTAGAAAGTACGTGATCGTCAGACGCGCGCTCATAAATACACCGTCCGAGTGTCCGGGAGACGTACCAGATGCTGCTAATTCGAACGGCGAGGTCGGAGAGAAGTCGAAGAGGACGCGCGCCGAGGGTCCTTTGTCCTCCACCACATGTGAGGTGCGAGCGAAAGAAGACGGCGTAGGGGTGGCTAGAGCGGACGAATCTACACATGACAAACGGCGCGTGAACATCAGGTGGAGAGATGATATGTTAGAACATACCTGTCGTGTCCCCGTGCGAGATAACAGAAGAAGACCTGGAGATAGATGAAATAGACGAGACAGAGTCCGAGAGGCCATGTCCGCGGCCACCTTGTCGTGTACCGGTACAGTCCGCCGGGAGCTGGGAGGAATGCGTTAGAAGTAACGCTGATGAACGTGAAGTGTGTAGGGCACCTTGAGCTCGCACTTCGAGTGCACTGAGATCCCGCATGCCTTACACGTCTTGCCTTGTTTACTCAGGCCCCATATGGAAGACTGTAGGCCGACGACCAGGGCGTGTTGCAAAAACGCTCAGCGGAAACCCCCAAAATCACGCCACGGACAGCGCAGACCGACCTTGCAGTAAGCGCACGTGGTGGGAATCGAGAAAGAAGAGCTCTTGAACGAATGCGGACTTTGCGCACCCTCGTCCCCTATCAGCGGATCGGTCAGTGTGGCGACTTCGTTAGCCGATGGCTCTTCCCTGCCGCGAGGAGGGCTACAGAGGCCCAGCAGCCCCACACGCGGCAGTTATGTCTATATGCAGATTAGGGAGATCCGTACCGTTCAGCGCGGAAGAAATCGTTTCCGACTCAGTAGAAAGAACGAGGCGGGAAATCCCGTAGAAGGTCACCTCGTGCCGGGCATCTAGATAATTCTGAGGGCGTCGTGTTGCGGAAAGAGGGCGCGTATGGTCAGTGCGCGACGAATTTCCCATGCGCCCACACCCGCAAGAAGGCACTCACATCAAGAACTTCCCCAGGATTACCCAAAGTCTCGTCGGACGTGTAGGCAGCGACAAGTTTCTCCAGTTGTTCCGCTTCCCTGCCTGTCAATGTCGACCGACACGATCAGTATCGCCGACCTGAAGAGTTGCTTCTTGCCGTAAAGTGCCATCCTTACGTTTCGAAGCTAATACTGGATCGAGCTCCATCAACTTCGCCTTGCACCGGCTCAACCGGTTCTGTAGATACACCTTGGGCGTAGGTTCCACGCTCATATCGCCCTGGAGAACGCTCAGTCGCCACTTCGCGAAGTGCGTAAACACACCTACATGATCGTAATGAATGGGAGATGGCTCGAAGCTCCAGTCGGGTGGGGGCGTAAAGGGTGCGATGTTGTAATCGATGAAGAGGTCTTGGTCTGCCTGTGGACTGACGGCATTTAGAGCAGCCTCGGTGTCCGTCAGGTGTGTCCGCAGAGCGTCTAGGTGCTTAATCTGTATGTCTTGCGCTCCCTTGAGAATGTCAACGAAGCGAGTCAGGAGACGAGATTGCAAATCCTCTGTTTGACTTGGAGGTCAGAGAAGGGTTACAGCAGGCATGGTCGAGGAACGCACGAAGTTCCTAATGAGAAGACGTGTCAGCAGAATTTAACGTAGATATAGCTAAGACCTCACATCTTCCAAAGAGGGTAGGTCTTCGGCATAAAACCTGTCCTTGACCTTATTCGCGACCGTAACAGAGATGAGGTAAGCGCTAACAACGCAGGTTTATTACACGAGCCCGGAGTCACACAGGGTGGGATCGCGACGTACTTCTTGCTGTTAAGCATGTCGGCCTGCTGTTGCTCATATTGCCGCGCGGCCCTTTCTGCATGGCGGTCGTCGGCGGAACGTTCCTGTTACCCAGGGATATTTAGTCCCGAATTCTGGAGAATGATCGTCCGTATATTTACCTGCTTTTGCCGATAGGTTTCGACCTCCGCACATTCTTCGTCGTACTAAAAAATCGTCAGAGAGAACAAAGGGACTGTGACGTGGGGTGGTGGGCACCTTCTGCTTGTTCTGTATAGGGGAATTCAGTTATATGTCGCCACGCCCGGCCAATAAATCACACGAACCCTGATCCGATCCGCGTACACGCGATCTCTCTCAGCAAGCAGCTTCTGATAGTGTTGGGTCTCCCTCTTCTTCGAGTCCTCGTATTTCCGCTCGGTCACCTTGAGCGGCTCGATGACCTGGCTGGTTAGCGCGTCAGCCAGATTGACATGATCCTGGGAGGACGCAGTCAGGGAGGCGATGAGCTGCGTGTAAGCCTTGTCGAGTGTACTGTTCAATCCAATTAAATAGGGTGCTTCGGAGTGCATCCCGACGGCGGAACAAACCTCTTGGTGGGCGTGCTCTCATCCCAAGCTTTCGTTGGTTCGCCGCCAACTACCAGTGCGATGATCTTCTTCGCTTTCCTATCCGCTGCCTTCTTCGCGAGAAGTTGCAGTTTCGCCGCATACTCGCGCTCCAAGGCGGCTCGTTCCTTATGCAGCTCTCGCACCTATAGAAGACCGACCGGCGTGATTAGCTGTAGCCTGTCGGACCGCGCGTACGGTCCGTGGGACTTACATCCGCAAGGAGCTCTAATTGGGAATCGGATAGAGCGGATATCCTTTCGACCTGATCCTGCCATAGGGTGATTGTAAGGTGCAGTCACGCGGTTCCTGATGGGGGAACAACGCACGGGGAGATGCTGTCCGTACGTTTGCCCGCCATTCGCAGACATATCCTCGGAGATTCAGATCCTGAGAACGGATTCCTTTGATGTCTATGGCCCGGTCTCGGGCACGATAGAGAGCAGACAGCGGATGCTGTTGGTGAGAGGACGATGGGGCGGGACGCTCTCGCGGACTTGCACAAATCATGACCGCGCTGTACATTCTGATCGGGCAACTCGTCCGTATTTCCCTATTTGGAACACCCTTCATTTCCCGACCAAGTTCGAAGCGCCCGCCGCTTCCACCACTTCCCCGAGTTTGCAGTAATAAAGACCGCTCTCAACGTCCTACATTTCTACCAAAAATATATTTAACCCTTTGCCTTGGAGGGGAGCACCAAAAACACCCTCGTTAGTGGTTCTCTGCACACATTATCGCCGACGAGGGCGGGACAAGGACAGCCTGGGGCGGTGCTGCGGGCGCTGAGGCGGGTTATCTACGCCGGAGATTGCCGTGCTGCGCCTACCAAACATGCAGGTTCGCGACTCACACACCCATCTTGGTCCTTCCCGCTCCCTGCTCTGCCTCTCATCCCGGACTGTCCCGTCTCATGCATTTCGTTCTTCTGCGAGACCTCTCGATATCGATATCGAACACAGAAGGCGCTCTTGACCCACGTTTGAACTCTGAGCTGTAGGCGGTGCTCTTGATTGCCCACCGTGACAGCAAGGACGTCTAATCCAGCTGGCCAAAACCTCCCGGCATACACACACCGTTTCCTCACCAAGCCGGAGCTTTTAGCACACCCTCACTGTTATATCGGCCGAGACGCCGTACAAATCGCATGTCATTTCCTGCTTGAATGCCTGTATCTCGCCCTGCCTGTCCAGAGACGATGATATGCGCCCTACGGAACCCCCGGCTGCCAGGGGCTCAGCAAGCTGAGAGTATCATGGCAGCAAGGCCCGCAGAGAAGCTTGGGAGTGGCACGGCTTGCGAAAACACTTCCTTGCTCTGGTAGAGCGTCGATGGTGGTAAGAGGTGGTGGTAAGAGGTGTCCCGCTCTCTCCCGTAAATACGCTCACGATTGCCACTCCACAGCGCTGTCTACCGCGCCCTTAAAGCCGCGGGACCGCGGTTGCATCATGTATCTCTTCAGCTATACGCTCGCGGCTCCCAGCGGTAAGGAGGTTTCCTGTCTTGCGGCTTCTACGACGTTGTGGTCCCGAAGACGCGATGAACCCAGGTCACGCGTCAGCCTTGAGACGCCTGCAGAACCTGCTCGCAGGACATGTGGGGACGGGTGCGGTGGTGTGCCGCACGTTCCCCCCATGTCTTCCGTAAAGCGGAAGGGGACCTCAGTATGCGTTGCGTTGGGGAAGCGTGGTATCATGTGAGCACGTTGGCGGCAAGCCGACCACGCAAGAGGTTCCGACGAACTGTTGGGGCGGGGCACTTTTTTGCGGGTGCCCACATGCCGTCGGAATCTGCTGTGAGACTGCATGCCCATGACCAGATGTTTGAGCAGACTCAATAGTATGGGAAAGAGGTCGTGGCTTTCATTTCGTAGGCTTACGTCCATAAAATTTCCCATTGATATGTTCTGTCAATCTGATGCGTCTCTCGAGCTTATTCGATGTTGCAGTCTGACTTCAGTCTGCGTCTCCTTTGCGCTCACATGAATACTCACAGTGCCCGGCAAATCCCAGGCCTCTGGCTCCTAGCGCCACTCGTTCCTTGGATCGTACAGCACGCGGCCGTAAGTACTACCAATAATACAGTCTCCACTTCGCCGTCGCCGTTCTAGGTCCGCGTTTTGGTAGCCTCCCTGTGGACGACCGTTCGACTGGCCATGGAAGTTGCCGGCCGGTATAGCCTCCACCGCCGTATGGCATTCAGCACCGCAACCGTCAGTGAGTACAGTACTTCCCGTGCCGTTTGCCCCCAGAGAGGCACCGTCCTTGACGTCAGTGGATTCTGACTCTGCTTACTTCCAGGAACATCAAGGAACGTATGCCTGGGCGGCCGAATGTATTCCAGTATAGGCGCGCCCGACTGCCTTGCTACTGCCATAACCGCCCCGTTTCGGAGCCAAGTGTGCATATGCCCATGGAGTCACTCTACCAGGACGCCATTTGGAAGTGGAAAATCAGGTCCAGGGTCAACGTCCTCCCTTGCTGTTCAGCGGGCCCAGCTCCAGGCGCTGGCTATGCATCCCGTGGGGAGCCGGTATTTGCCCTCGTCGCCGGACCTCATGGATGTGCGAGGGTGGTCTGCTCATCATTGGCCCCAGGCGCTTCGGCAAACGCCGACTGGTCCTTCATTTTACAGTGTGGTTTTCTACAGAGGGGGAGTGGACGCGCTATGTGTTAATGAGCGCCAAGCATCGGACCTTCGCCGGAGAGTTGAAGTCTAGACCTCGGGGCTTATGTGCGTACTTCCTCGCCCTCGTTTGTTGTGTAAAGCTAGTGCTGAACATTCTCCCTGCGGCTCAGCGGTGCGCGCGGTCCGTGGTCCATCAGCGGCACCGAGGTCGGAGGGAGGGAGGACACCGGTCCCCCCGTTCCTGATCGATATTTGTCTGCGATTAGGTAAGCTACCGCATTGGGCCCAGCCGTGGACTTTTTCCTGGCCGTCGTCGCCACCCCCTCCAGTGCCCAGGCACGCTCGGCGTCGCGCTCATCCTGCCTGGCGTCCCGGTGCGCATCCTCGAGCTGCACGTTGCCTACACGCATCCGCGCCCGTTGCTTTGTTCGCAGATGGCGGACTCGAGGCTGCTGCGCAACGCTAGCCCAGGCCGACAACCAGCCTTCCCCATCACCCGCGGCCCTCTATTCCTCCCGTGCGCGCGTTCCCCGATACCGCATGCACCGGCGTTCCAGCCTTTCTCCGCGTTTGCACCCCGGACGTCAAAAGGTAATCATCCCACCGGCCCCTCCAATTTTTCCAGGGTTGCCGTTGCCAGTAACGCCCACCGCGTTTTCCGGAATCTCGGCCTGGCCCTGGGCAAATACGCCTGCCACACTGGGCTCCTTGCCCTTGGCACGGTCGTACCTTGTGCAAAGCCCGAAAAATGAAGTAAGCCTCGCTCTTGCAGAGCGGCACCGGCGTGCGCGCTAGGTGTCCAGGTATAAAGGACCTTCGACATAGGGCCTAAATTCCTCACGAGTTCTTCTCGCTTCATCCCCGCCCTTCGCCGCCGTACCCCTCGCAGACCCTCACGCCACCCTCACCTCCACCCTCACACCATCCTACTATCCTTAACATGTCTGCCTTGACGCTCTTCATCTTTGCCCTCGCGCTCGTCTGCATGGCGTTCGCCTCGCCCATCAACGGCACCACCTCGACGCTCGAGAAGCGCGTCACGCACACCGGTCGCGTAAGTGCCCTTCGTCTTAGTACTGCCCCGGACGCGTGCTGATATTTGACTCATAGGGCACTTGGTTTAACGTCGGCCTCGGCGCGTGCGGCAAGACCAACGTCGACAGCGACAAGATCGTCGCCATCTCGTCGAACATCTACGGCAGCGGCGGCAACTGCGACCAGTACATGCACATCACCAACACCGCGAACGGCAAGAGCGCGTGGGGCAAGGTCCGCGACGAGTGCCCCGGCTGCGGCTCCGGCGACATTGGTCAGTCCCCTCTGCCTGCGCCGTCTGATGCTAGTGATGTGTTGCTGACGCGCCCTTCATCCGACAGACATGAGCCCCTCGCTCTTCCAGTCGCTCGGCTCGCTCGACACCGGCGTCCTCAAGGTCTCCTGGCACTTCGAGAACAAGAACTTCGTGCTCCCGTGAGCGCGCGCTCCGCGCCGCGTCTCTCCCCCAGCCTCCCTAGGCGACCCGCTCCTTCCCCCTCTCGGTCTTTATTCTGGCTATTTATCAGCTGTCCGCCCCCCGGTCCCCCCATCCTCGGTCATGGGAGGCTTGCGCCCATAGACTCGCGCCGCGCGCGACCCGCCTCGTCCCGGCCCGCATATCTATCGTGCGCCCTCGCGTCTCCAGCAGACGCGACGCGCACGCCCCGCCCTCCTCCTGCCTCCTCCCCCACCCCTGTAGACACATAGAGTGTACGAAAAGCTCGCTAGAGAGCGTGTACTTCCGGCCGTGTAGCACTAGCGTGTTTTGTATAGCCTTCTGCTCCGTGGCAATCGAAGTGCCCGGGCCCCCCGCTGGTGCACGGGCCCCCAGGCCATTTGTCCCATCCTCCGTGGCCCGTCCATCTCTCGCTTAAGCGTGCTTTGTGCGAATCCGATAACACCGAATGATCATGAGCGGGCACCGCTGCGTCGGACTCCGAGGTCCAGGAGGCTCAATTGAAGAAGTGCGACGGGAGAAGCGCGAAGCGCAAAGGACGGGGAATGCTGCCGGTGCTGGGCTGGCCTTGGGCCGGCGGGCACACAGTGACGCGGATGCCTGTTCACGAATGGCATCATCGCAGACTCTCCTTTGCGCTGGTGGGAATGATAGCGTTGCGGAATCGGAGCCAGACTGTCATCTGGTGCCGCTGGACGTGGGCGCGAACTTTGCACGCGCGCCTCATGCCAGTGCGTCCGTCGGAGTTCACGGGGCAGAGACGCGTGCGGGGTTGCCTCCGCGAAGCCTGCGCATGGCGCGCACGAGGCGCGTACACGTTTACATTCAGTCGCGGGCGGCGACGCTCAGGCTGGGGCACGGACGTAGAGTGGGGATACACGTTGGCTGCGCACCGATCACCACGCGCACCAGGGTAAGAAAACAGACTCGCGCGGGGAGAAGGCCGAGAGGCAATACAGTGCTAATACATGGGGAAAACGTGGTGCGCCTGCCCGGGCTGCAGCTGCAGCACGAACGGAAAGCGGATCATTATGTACGCTCCAACGCCCCGTGTCATCTCCGCCCACGCCCGCGGCCATCTTCACATAACGAGGATGTCCGCGTCCGCGCCCCGGGCCTCGCGCTAGCTAGGTGGCGATGCACACGAAGAGCCACGCCACCGCAGAGGCGAGGCTGACGAGCTCCCACAGGCTGCACGCCCGGAGGAGGGCGGCGAGCTGCGAGCTGCTCTCGTTTCCGTCAGGTGGGACGGAGATGACAGCGGAGGACGCTGGGTGCGGAGGGCGGTTGCGGTGAGGCACGACTAGTGGCAGCATCGCGGGCGGTGCGTGGCAGACTTGCGTGTCCATGGGGTATAGCAGGGGTGGGAGCGAGGGGTCGTCATTCACGGAATCGAATAGGCTCCTCTGGTATATCAACAATGTGTCAGAGTGATGGACGTCTGCCAAGATTCGGATGATTTGTGTGAGGACGCGGCTCGGGGAATAGATTGAAGACAGCTTACAGCAGCGTGGTTCGATTCTTAGCTGACCTGGGCTTGGATTGTCGCTGCAGACGGTACAATTGGTAGGGCTTATGCTTCTGCGCGTCGGCGTCCGCGCCAGCAGGTGAGACAATCGTCTGTCATGAAGGAAGTATGGCGGCCATTGCAACATACCTAGTGGATGAATGCTTGATGCCATCGCATGCTGTCGCCGCAGCGGCGGCGGACAACAAGACACAGGTAAGGGTGGTCAACAGCAGGAAGATAAACGAGGTGTGTGCGACGTTCATGGACACAGAGCGGCCGTCAAGTGCTGTGTGTGGGGATGAAGGCGAGTTTGTCGGGGCGATCAGCTATATCTATCATCCGTAGCAGCCCTAGCCCACAACCACTTCACAGGTCCGAGTGCCACTAACCGCAAGGGCTGTGTGCCGACCTTATCTCCTGTCTTGAGGGCGCGGGGGCGGGTCTTTAAGGGGTGTCGATGGGCGGCTGGCGAGGCCGATGGACACCGGAACATAGAGCATGTGCGCGCAGTAGTCAACTCGGTCCGTTGGCTGACTCTTCACGCCCATATCATACGCACGCGGAATGTCGAGCTGTGTCGAGGTAAGACCCGTAGTGCACAGTGTTTGATGGTGCAGGTTTTCTCTCTCAAGTTGTAGATCTGAAAACAACAAGACATTGCAGGTCAGCGATGGGACCTAACGGAGCGAGTCCAAGGAATGTTAAGAAATTTATATTACTATAGGTGACGAGAGCGCTTTACGAAGCGAGAAGTTGAACGCCACCAGACACCACGAGTTCCACACGCAGCAGTTAGCCGCCAGCGTAAGCCTGGTTCGTGAGGAGCTTCCGTAGATTAGTTTCCCAAAAGCAGACCCGTACATGGCTGTGTTTCTCTGGAGCAAGTACGGAGGTGAACTGCCTGACTAGATGGTGGTGGATCCGGAGAGCGAAGGAAATGAAACAAGCGCTCATTTGCCCGAGCTCTTCATGGGCGCTCCGGCGCTGGACAAGTAAGTAACAGACCCTCGTACTGAACCACTCAAAAACGCTAATCTCACTTACTCACTCATAAACACACATGCATCCAGCATCTGACTTGCACTAGTATCAACCCGGTTTGACTACCCCCTAGCGCATGCGCAAGCTATATGGCAGACATTGGATAAGTACGCCCCGAAGCGCGGGGAGTACGCCGATGATGTCATGGGTGTGCAAGCGGTGGTCGGAGTTGTGCCAGTTACGCACCTACGCCACTCCAGAGCACCCATTTATACACCATTAAGTTATGCAACGCTCTAACACAACCTGCCACTTACACTCATCCACCATATCATCAGGAATATAATCCAGTAGAAGGTGAGCATCGTTGGCATTCGAATCTCATCATGCGCTGTACAACTTCAACACGAAGCTGACGAGTGTTTCGCGACTCGCGCGTACATGCAGTGGATATTATAAGATCCCCTCACATACATAACATGTCTCAACAAGAACGCAAAGCGATACACTTCGGCGCCGGCAACATCGGTCGCGGCTTCATCGGGCCCCTCCTCGTTGACTCCGGCTACCACGTCGTCTTCGCGGACGTGAACAAAGACGTCATCGCACAACTCAACGACCAAGACTCCTACGACGTCCTCGTCCTCGATGAAGAGGACGAGCAGCACGAGACCATCTCCGACGTCTCTGGCGTCGTCTCCACCTCGGATGACGTGCTCCGCGCATTCGCCGACCCTGCAGTAGACATCGTCACCACCGCCGTCGGGCCCGCCATACTCGAGAAGATCGCGCCGACGATCGCGCGCGGCCTACACATGCGGTGCGAAGCGGAAGCGGGCCCGCTCAATATCATCGCGTGCGAGAACATGGTGAACCAGACGTCGACGCTCCGGAAACACGTCTTCGCCGCGCTCGCGGACGACGACAAGTCGTGGGTCAAGGAGAACGTCGGGTTTGCGAACTGCTCCGTGGACCGCATTGTGCCCCCATTCGACCCCAAGGATGGCGGGTCCGCACTGGACGTCGGCGTTGAGGGCTTCTACGAGTGGGTCGTGGACGAGAACGCACTGCACCACACGCCGCTCAACGTGCGCCTCAAGGGCATCCGCCTCACGAGCGACCTCCAGGCGTACATCGAGCGCAAGCTCTTCACCCTGAACTGCGGGCACGCGATCACCGCCTACCTCGGCTTCCTCAAGGGCTACGCGACCATCGACGAGGCGATCCGCGACGACGAGATCCGCGAGGCGGTGCGGAATGCGCTCCTGAACGAGGGCGGCGCCGCGCTGCGGAGGCGGCACAAGTTCGACGAGAAGGAGTACGGGCAGTATGTCGAGAAGACGCTGGACCGCTTCGCGAACCCGAAGCTGAAGGACGACATCGTGCGGGTCGGCCGGCAGCCGCTGCGCAAGCTTGAGAAGGGCGACCGTCTGCTCGGGCCCGCGCACATGGCGCGCAAGTACGGGCTCCCGATCGATAACCTCGCGAAGGGAATTGCGGCAGCGTTCCTGTACGACGTGCCAGACGACAAGCAGAGCGTCAAGTTGCAGAAGAAGATTGAGCAGCAAGGTATCGGGAAGGCTGTCGCTGAGATCACTGGCTTCGAGGAAGGCAGCGAAGAGCATCGCAAAATCCTCGATGCGTATACCTCCCTGCATGAAACCAGTCGCAGCCACTCGTAGTCTACAGAGGTGAGTTTCTCGTTTTACTACCAAGACTGAGTCGTATCGCTTACGATTGTCAGGACAGCCCGGAGGCAGATCTTCATACGACGGACTCGGACAGCCATGACGCCGCATACCTTGCACTAATTTGTAACACCGTCTCACCATATATGCCCTAGATATGCTAGCAAATGACAATTCTTGAAGTAATATCCTGAGCATAGCTTGGAGAGTTGGCCATGGTTGAGAGGGCATTCAAGTCGGGCCACGCTATTTCACAGGCGCTCATATTTGAGATCTGAGATCTGGTCGGCAAAGCGTCTGCCACGCCCGGGTGGCTGAAGCGGCACGTCTGTCTCTTGCCACCAGCACCGAACCACGATTGTAACACAAGTCGCCCAACAGACTAGCTTGGGCAACCAAACATGTCTGCGACTGCCATACAAGGGACACCGGTTCATACGTAGGTCCATCATCTTCGAAGCTTCAAACTTCAAAGCATCGAGCAGTGGCGCGTGAGAGCGTGGGCAGAGTAGACACTCTAGTGCGGTGAATGACAGAGACTTGAAGAGCATCGAGTTGAGCGTCGAGGACAGACGTGATCTCCTAGCGGTGACCTGCGGGCACGTGCTATCGCGTCGCGTCCAGTCACACGCGCGCGGTGAACGCGAGAGTGCGAAGTACTTGAGGCTTGCGGCGAGCCTCTGTGTTCTCCCGCGCTTGCTGATGCCGGGAGTAGCACGCACAAACCAGGATATCTCGACGATGTTATCATTGCAGAACAAAATGGGACTAGTACAGTATCAACGCAACTCTATGGTACGTCTACCGTGACCACGGTCCATCGTCTCGAAGAGCCGGAGATGGAGGACGAGTCGGTGCGAGCTGAGAATGTAAAGTACGGTGGTAGGCGAAGGTAAGAGATCCAGAGCGGCCTGATGAAAGATATTGTAAGCATGATGTCGGAGAGAAATAGCTGAGGAGAAGAACGTACTAAATGCTCAGAATCTCATACGCGTGGTCGGAACTAGTCCGACGGTGTGGGTAGTTGAGTCGAGTCGAGCGCGATAGCAGCAGCAGCGACGAGTAGAGAAGCGACGAGTAGGAAGCGCGAAGAGGGAGTGCAGCGATGATCAGGGTAAAGCGGCAGAGTTCGCAGGATAAAGCAGCGAAGAGCGGAGTGCGGCGAAGAGCGTGGTGCGGCGGAGAGCGTAGTGAGGCGGAGAGCGGGTTGCAGCAAAGCGCAGAGTGAGGCGAAAAGCAGAGTGAGGCGACAACCAGTGTGCGAGTGAGTGATGCAGTCGAGCGCGTGAGTATTACAGTCGAGGACGTGAGTATTGCAGTTGAGGGCGTGAGTAGTCGCAGTCGAGGGCCGTCAGTAGTGGGTTGTTGTAGGCTGTTGCGGGTAGGCTGGCGTAGGCTGTAGCGGGTAGGCTGTAGCGGGTAGGCTGTAGCGGGTAGGCTGTCGTAGGCTGTCGTAGACTGTTGCTGGTAGACTGTCGTAGGCTGTCGTAGGTTGTGTTGGCGCCAGAGGTTGAGCGACGCGAGAATCCGCGGTGGTGGTCGGCGGTGGTGCGAAGACCCGCAGATCGGCGGGGTGTGAGAGTGGGCGCGCCGTCTCAATGCCTTGAGGACTGAGGAAGGTGCGCCGGTGCGTCGAGCCACGCTGAGAACCCCACGCTTGCAATCGTGAGATGTCCAGGGTGGATCTAAAGGAAGAGGTGTGAGCGCGAGCTCGACCGAGGCAGCAAGAAGTCGTGCTCACCAGACGCGAAATGAACAGGGCGTGCTGGTCCGAGCGATCTTGGAACGCCGGAAAGGACCGCAGGGGCATGCTGGTCTCCAAAGAAGCTACAGGCTTAGATGCCTATAACCTCAAGCAGATGACTGTAGAGCGACGATGGTCAGCACTGCGAATCAAAAGACTGGAAGAGTGGTACTCACCTGACGCCGCTGAAGATGAACCGTGAACGATGAACGGGTATTGAACCGCCCGGACGAGTTGTCGGTGTCGGAGTAGGCGGTCGATCGCCCTCGCAAGAACGAGGAGGGCGAAGGTGGGTGAGAATCCTCGCAATGTTGACGATGCGAGGACTCTTCGTAAATGGGGGAGGCGCCAACATGACCCGATGTTGACAGGTTGAAGGCTTGACCTCGGGGTGAACCGGGTGAGACGAACGCGAGGCGGTCGTCTCTTAAAATGGGGCGGTGTAGCAGATCGACTTCACCCGAGCGGTCGCGAAGGCCGCCCGTGCTCTTGAATATGTGGTTCCGAAGATCGTCGGCCGTGGACGCGGTGTACAGGCGCGAAGGCGGTCGGGATGCCGGGGTCGGGTCGACGGAGGACGAGTCGTCGCGGTTGAGTTGTCGCGGCCGTGAGCGGCGGCCAGGACGGCGACGGGTCGTGGTCGGTGGTAGGTGTGTGAGTTTGTAGGTTGTGCGGAGCGCGCGCGGAGCTAAGATGATCTGGTCAGAACGAGTAAAACGGGGGGAGGTCAAAAACTTACCGTGCCGGTTAGGATGTGATACTGCTGGCTCGAACAGGGTATAGAGCGGTGTGGTGTGGTATATGGGTGTAGATGCTGTGGTGGCGTAGATGTTGTAGCGATGTTGTAGTGATGTTGTAGCGATGTTGTAGCGATGTTGTAGTGATGTTGTAGTGATGTTGTAGCAATGTCGTAGCAATGTTGTAGATGTTGTAGTCGTGGATGTTAGTCGTGGATGTTGTCGTCGCAGAGGTAGTAGATGTCGTAGCGGATGTTGTAGATGTTGTCGTCGCGGATGTCGTAGATGTTGAGAGATGCCGTGGTAGATGCCGTTGTCGCTAGATGAGGAGGTCGTCCGCGAGCTCCTAGTTCTCCCGCCACGCGCCGGGGAAAACAGGAGCAGGGTCGGGGACCGGCGAGATGGCGAAGTCCATGAGGTCCGCGGAGGGTGAGTCTTCGAGCATGGCCATCTCGGAGTCGCCTCCAGGCAGTCGGGTTGAGCAGGTAGGCTGTTGAGCAGGCGTAGGATGCACAGAGTAGTCGAGACCGGGGACGAAGACGTTGTAAGAAGCAGTAGTGATGTAAGAGGTGGTAGTGATGTCGAGGTCCATGGGCGATTTCAAGCAGGCGTCAGTGCCCAGTCCAAGGGGGTCAGCGGCGGTGCGCGGAGAGGTCGGAAGGAAGAAAGAGGAAGTCCAATGAGGTTCGAGGGGCGGTCCCAGTAGTGTTGTGGTGTCGTAGTTACCGATTGCCGTGTATGAGTGGCTTGGAAGCGCGTAGTCGATGTCGGCCATGGGGCTGTACGCAGGGAGGGCAGATGACGGAGGCGCGGAGTAGTGAGTGTGGTCGACGATGATACCGTCCATGAAGTCAGTGTAGGAGGCGTCATAAGTCATTTGAATGTCGCCGAAAGAGAGAGAAGGTGAGACCGAGTCGTCCATGGCATCGTACCAGACGTCGGAACCCGAGGGCATGAGAACGTCCGCGCAAGAGACCGTCGGGAGAACGTGGGCGCTGTCCTCGAAGGACAACTTGTCGAGGTGAGCGAACAGTGATCCCAAGCAAGAGTCCGCGACTGGGAGGATATCGATCTCCTCCTTGCGCGTCTCCTCAACTGGTACTACTACTACTGCCTCCTCCTCCTCCAGGCCCGGGAGGACGGGTACGTCTCGGGGCAACCAGGCCGCGGTGTCTGCTACTACGTTGTACAGCGCGGACTCGATATAGTACTCATCGATCTCGGATGCGTACGCCGACGAGTCCTCGCTGTTCGTGTTGTAGAGGGACGGCGGCGAGTTGGGGGCTTGGGCGACGTCGGTGGTGAGAAGAAGGCAGGCGATACACGAGTCGTCATCGCAGTTGTGGGGTGCCGAAGTGGCCGAGAAGAGCTGCGGCGACGACAGCACTGGCGATGGCGGCCGGCTCGTGTGTGTGACCTAGTTGGATGGTTGTAAGTCGAGCACTGATAGTTGGGGAGCACGGCTGCTAACCTCATGTTCCACTCCCTCCAAGGCGTCGTAAAATACCTCAAATTCCTGAGCCTCACAGGTGGGCTTGGTCTCGGCCAGAAGCTCCTCCAAGTCGATCTCGTCGACCGGGGCGGGAGATCCCTCCAGGATCTCCAAAGCGACACCTTGAACGGCGTCCTCCACGGCCCAAGCGACATGGTCATCGCTGGGTATGAGCGGCTCGAGGACTGATGAGTCGGTCGCAGTGCGGCGGGCTTTGTTGGAGCGCGGGGCAGTCGTTAAGGCTTGACGCCTCCCGGTTCTGGCGTATGGAGTTGCGGCTGCATGGATCTTGCGGGATGAGGTCTTCCCAACACCTCGGATGGCACCTTTGGGCTGGATCGTCTTCTTGAAGGGGGTCGCCTGGCGAGTAATGGCAGTGGCGGCGGCAGCAGCGCGAGCGAGGAAGCGCGAGATGAAGCTCTTGGTATCGGGGACTGAGACCTGGGGAGCGTCGGCCATGACCTTGTCTTCGTCTCCGAATGGAGTGGCAGCAGCGTCGAGAGCGTGAACATGCTCTAACGCGATCTCCATCTCGATGTCGGGGGTGGAGATGGAGGCCGATATCTCAGTCGAGCCCACAGTCTGCAGGCTGTCGATCGACATCGGAACTTGCGGGAGCTGCGGGGAGACGGCGGGGCTCTGGATGACGAGGTCGATGTCCATGACTGGTAGGGACACTTCTATATCCTCCATGACGTCTTGGCGGGGCGCGAAGGGCGTTGGGACGAAGGTGAAGGCGAATTGAGCGTTTCCGGCGTTGTCGGGCTGGGCTGGGATGTTGCGCAGGGACTTGTTGAACCGCTTCCGCAGCTGCAAAAACATCAGCGGTGCAAACATGCATAGACGAATAGCAACGCACCCCGACGGCCTTTCCTTCGCCGCGAACACGCTTCCTGCCCGTACCGATGAGAGACATCTTGGCGAGACGCTGATAGTTCTGAAGACTGGTGAGGACGACTCCAAGTAGTCGCAACGATGTACTTGCCTGCTCGGGGCCGTGAGACTGTTTGGTCCGCTTGATGGGCCGGGATGGTTCGTCTTCGGCGTCGTCGATCTCGCACGCCTTGCGGCGACGAGGGATCTCCATGTGCGGGAGAACAGCGATGCTGGGGCGCGGCCCCGAGGAGGTGTTCGTGGCGAAGGTTGACATGGTTGATGGTTGTTGGTGGACGAATAGGGTGGCTTGAGTTTGAGTTGAGGATGTGGTGTGAAGCAGAGAGTGTAGATGGCGGGACCAGGTCGCGCCCGTGGTTCATATACCAGTGGGCTGAATAGGGAACCGAAAGAGTTCGTCACCAAGTTCAACTTGAACTTGGTGATTGGCTCTCTCTCTGGTGATCGACTTTTCAACCACCACCTGCGGGCTCTTCACGTCGATCGTAGAGTCTGCCCCCTTGATCACATAGCCGTACTCCGCCGCGAGTAACCATTTTGGGGCGTTTAGAGACGTCCGGTCTCTAAACACCCCAGAATGGTTACCGGACGTCTTGGTCATACACTCATCGGTCATATAATTATTGGTTGTGCATGCTAGGAAGAGTACACAGCGCCCTGTATATGCCTTCGTTAGCTTCGCTCCCGTATGTAGAGTAATACAAAGACTTCACTTTCCTATATGAATATTCCGCGCATGAAGAGCAACGCTCCAGCTGCAACTAGTCTCGTCACGCCAGCGGCCCCGTTAATCCTCACTTCCCTTGCCCCGTTATTTGAAGCAGTACTGGCCGTTGGTACCAGTTCCGCACTGATAGACATGACCGACGAAGGCGAGCCAATCGACGGGGTTAGCGACATTGTTGTCGCCTGAGGTGGTATTTCCCCAATAACGCTGGTTATCGAAATCGTTGCTGACGGGACGTTGCCTGAGGTGACGAGCGTCAAAGGGGGAGTGAAGGCGGCGGTGGGGAACATGTTGCCGGCGGCGTCTTCGACATTAAAGGCCGGGCTCACGTTGTCCTCCTCGCCCAGTACTGAGCGAAAGTATTAAACGCGACGGTTAGTACGTCAGGATTTTTTGCAATATACGATACGAGCCCTTGCGACTTACAAGCGAGGACGTATCGCCTAGCCACTACAGGAAGATTGAACGGGCAACGCACATTCACTACGCCGTCTTCCAGCGGCACATTTACTGCGAGAGGCTGATCTACATATCACTGTATCTGAGCATTGCCGCAAATGACAGTCCGAGCCATAGCCTGCAGCGTACCTTTCCAAAGAAAAACGCTTCCGTTGGTCTGCACGTAGCCCATGAGAACAGTCCCGTTCACGTCCGTTAGTTCAAGGCCATCCGTCGCCCTGGATAAGACATTCGTGATATATTTGAGCCTGTCAAGATATTTGAGTGAGCCGACGCACCACTGCACAGTGTTCACCGAGCCTAGGAACCATAGCGTCATTGCGTTAGGATGCAGAATGACTGGCGACACTGCGCGGGGGGCACTCTGGTGCAGCGCGAGAGCACTGACAGCCGCGAACGCGACCACTACAGCTCGAGAAGCTATACTCAAAGCCATGAGGAGTCGATGAGAGCCGTTAGACACTGTGGTCGGGAAGGGGGGTTCCGAGAGAACACGGTTTCATAGTATATAGGGGTCCTAGCATAGATTTCATTGATGGATTCATGGCCATTGAGAGACAGGATATCCGAGGATGGCCGTCAGTGCACAGGAGCAGCTCGACGCTCAAGCGCCTATGCACACCACCTCCTTCCTTCGCGCGCCCATGATCAGCGTCGGCGCTCCTCACAAGCACTTCCAGCGTTACCTCGGATTCTCGCGCCTTATATGCCTCGAGATCAATCCTGGTGGACTATATGCTGGCGGTATCTCGCGATCTTAGGGCTCTGGCAAACAATCGCCACAATTCCAGCTAGAACCGGGACTTGGGGATCGTACTCGGGCTCGCACGACCACGCCCAGTAATCTGGATACCGCCTACTGCGCGACTTGGTTTCCCAATAGCGCCGCAAACGTCTCACCTGGCTTGGTGTAACACTCTGTCGGTCAGCCTGTACAGGACGATGATCATCGGTGCGCCTTCATCAGCGTGGAGGCCCTCTGTCAGCTGTGAGAAGCTGTCTCTGTTGCGATCCCTACGACGGCGGCTGCCAGAATAGCTGTAGGATTGGCTTCTGAGGCTGTTTAGGTTCATCTCTGTGGTATAAAGTTGCACTCTGGCTCGATCTTCCCCGATATCTACCACACCCACCTCACGCTCCTTACACCACTCCTCCCACCATCCCCAGTTCGCAAAGTACCCAGCGCGCGTAGCCCCCAAGAAGAGCTCTATCATGCGGACGACATCCTTCCTGCTCGCACTCGCCGCGGTGGTACCGTCGTTCGCAAATCCGCTACATATGAGGCTGCGCCGCGACTCAGTAGCTCCACCCATCACGAACCCCACTGCGGGCACCGTGTGGCGAGCCGGGGAAACGCAGATGATTACATGGTACGTTCCAGCATTGGCTTTGCAATGTCTACAAGCTGATGCGTCTCGTCCGAAGGGATGTCGAGGCTTTGCACGGCGTTCACCCATCCAATCCTCTTGCCAAAATTTATCTCGGCACCGTTACCCCGCAAGGGGGGGAGAAGTTCATGCTTGGTACGTTGACTCCCAGCTTTCGGTCTAGTCGCGTCATGGTGATAACCTCTTCCCCATAGGCGACCCCCTCGCGTCTGGGTTCCCCATTCTGGGCGGGAATGTGAACCTGACTGTCCCCTCCGTTCCCTCGGGGGACAACTACTTCGTATGCGGTACGTATTTCATCTTGCTGTCGATGCTATCTCCAATTCTTATGACGCCTGGTAGTGTTTGGCAGCACCCGTGACACGAGCGCCGCATTCACGATCATAGGAGTCGATACGGACGAAGGCACTCCGTCGCAGTCACCCTTGATTTTTGCAGGCGGACATTTGGCTCATTGAAAATCATCATTGTATCATTATTCTCCGGTTTCGTTCAAGGACATCTTTCCCGTACTTATTCGGTTTGCATAGCATACCTACATCCTTCGCATGTTTGCGCTCTGCGCTCATCAGCTTGTCCTATTCCAAGTGTCCTTCCCCTGATGTTCATCTTCGATCGACATTGCCTCACCTGTCATAACTATCGGACCTTGCGAACCTCCAGAGTCAATGATAGTGTGGCGACTCCGGAAATAGGCACATGATGAGGAAGTACCATCCAGCCGAGATCTGTGAGAGTTCGCGCTTCTCCAGCTCGCAATGGTATCGCACCGCGCTCTGCCTTACTCCCGTGCCTCCTCCTACAGTCAATGCACTGAGAAGCAGTCAGAGGTTCCGGTGTGCTATCTGAATCTGAGAGGTGAGGAGGAGCGTGGCAATAATTACCACGCGGATACGGGACATCAATGGTACGTGCTTCTCCTTATCTGGCGCACTCGCACGCCCTTACCGTCGGCAACAGACCTACCATCCCCTGACCTGCCGGCATGGCATATATCAACCGCGCCCCAGCGTCTTCCTCCTTGTTCGACTTGCGCGACCACATCCTCCGCAGCCCCGGACCCTGCACGCACGAGGCGGAGTGAGCTCCCATCCGGATCTTGCTGGGACTTCGGCTTCGACATTGACACGCTCCGGTCTACGTCCACCGCCTCACGCTCGACACGCTTTCGCGCCAGAGAACATATACCAGTGCTCGCTGTCAAACACGCGTTAGGACCGACCATGATGATGCTCTCATCCATCATGCAAGTTGCATCGCTCGTCCTCGCCTTTGTGGTCGGCGCATCGCGCGCGAAGCCCGTGTACCTGGCCAATCGCGATGCCGTCGCCCCACCTATCACGAACCCCACGGCGCAGACGGTGTGGAGGGCCGGAGAGACGCAGACGGTGACCTGGTAAGTCCCCCTGCTATCCTCGCTGGCCCCCAATCTTTACCCTGCTGTTTGCGCAGGGACGTCTCTGCGCTGAACGGCTCAACACCCTCGAACCCATTGGCGCAGATCATCCTCGGCACGCTCACCCCCGACGGTGATGAACACCTCATGTTCCGTACGTCCGCCCATGCTCCCCTTCGCGCGCGCTCTCCCGCCGCGTCCACACGCTGATCGACGCGCGCCCACAGAAACTCCGCTGGCGAAGGGCTTCCCCATATTGGGCGGAAACGTTACCCTCACGGTTCCCTCGGTGCCTTCAGGCGAGACCTACATCGTGTGCCGTACGTCTCCCTTCCCTCTAGGTATCGACGTCGGCGTAACTGACTGACTTGCTGATAGTGTTCGGGACTTCGGACGATATCAGCCCTACATTCACAATCATCGGAACCGACGCCTCATCCTCAGCCGCGCCCTCCAGCGCTCCATCGAGCTCTGCCCCATCGCTCAGCGGTCCCGCATTGTCGACCGCGAGCACTGCAGAAGCGTCATCAGCCGCCCCCGCGGCTACGACTGCTACGACTAGTGTGGTCTCTGCTACACCTACTTCTCCCAGCTCCAGCACCACAGCTCGGAGCAACCCCCCGCCGTCGAGCCTCTCCGGGGGTACGAACAGCGCGAGCGTCCTGGCAGGAAACGCGACCTCTGCCGCGGTTTCTTCTCCGAGCGGGAGTGCAAGCGCGGCTGCTGGGACGTCAGGCGCATCGCGCATTGCTGTCCAGGGGCATCTTTGGGGGTCCTGCTTAGCGTTGTTCCTCGCGCTCGCTCTCTGATGATCGCAGGGCCGACTGCTTTTTGCTTGGGTCATTTGACGAACTTTAATCTCATGATGTACCATACCGCACGATCTTACGAAGATACTAACATTGTTTCTGGCTTGCATCTGCGCACTGTATTACTTCAAATATCATGATGTATTTGGAAGACCTCGCGCGTTGAGATTTCATGCAGTGAGAATTCAAGAACAGCGAAGCCAAAGGCCATAATACAATTCAAAGCGATATGCAACAACGAATACAACTATATACGCAACTGCATCGGAAACACCGAACGCTCGGCGGGCGCGGGCGCGCAAACCAAATCTCGTGCACCGAAGCGAGACAACAACATCCTACACGATTGTATACATCCACCTCCTACGTCGGGCGCCGTAGCGTGCGGGGCACCCCTACTGCTGGAATGCCCCTCCGTCTCTGCCGGCCGCCCTTGCCACAGGGCAGCCGGTGGCGCCTAGCGCTCTTCACTGAGATCTCCTTGATCGTCTTGACCTGTCCACCTAGTGTTGGGGAGGGCCTGAGCTGGAGAGCTGCGTCTTGACACTGCTTCGCGCCGAGATGTTATCGCAGTCCCAGCGACGTCAAAGCCTCTTGAACGCGCTCGTCGAAGGGCATCGTGGGATGGCGCAGCCGTGCTACATCAAGCGCATCCCGAAACGCCTGAGCGCCGTATCGAGGACCAGCTGGGAGGGTATTGCACAGGTACTGCACGGTATCCTCGTCTGTAGGGGCGGGGAGTGGGTGCAGGGGCGAAAGGTGGATGAATGAGTCGCAAAATATAGGAATTAGCGAGCCGACACAAATGGGAGACGGACGTACCGCTGGGTTCCACGCCGGACAGCCGGGACAAGTGTACGTTCTCGCATTCTTGGTCTCGACATTCACCGCCACCCGGGACTTCATACTGGCAGATCCGTCCCGAGCCACTAGACAGATACTTCAACACCGCATTCTGCTTGAGCGGCCCCAAGTCGACATCAGGTGGCGGGATCGTGCTCGACGACCCGCTTCGAGATGAATCTGGAGCTGACTTAGACGCAGACTCTAGTCGTGAGTGATCACGCAAGAGTGGATGGTTGTCTAGAAGAGAACGGTAAGACGCAAACACTGGTGTTTGCTGCGTGCCTTGAGCGTCGATCTTGTTCTCGGCGTTTGACTCGATCTGGGGAGGGTTATGAGCAGAGCACGAGGGAAAGGGCGTCTCCTGCGAGGGATGACCCAAAATTGGAGGGCAGAATAGAATAGGCACGTACCTGGGTCGACGTCTCGGGATGATGGTCAATGACGTCGACGTCTGCGTGTGGACTGCGCTCTTGATTTTCTTCTGCTTCAGAAACCTGTAAAGAACGAAAAAGAGGGACGGTATGCCGAAGCGAAGAAATGGGCGTAAAATGATAACAAAAAAGAAAGGCAGAAAATAGGAAGGTGGTATGAAAGGCATAAAGGTAAAAAGAAAACAAGATGCGTTAACCATAGCACTTCCAGGCCGCATGCAGTGCGGCACGGTAAGGAAAGGATTCTTGCCACTTGTTCAAATCGAGCTTCGTCGGTGAGAACTATGGCAGCGCAGTGAGGTAGCAAGTGCGCGAATACGTGCGAGAAAACCGTTGGCACCGGTCGCAAGGATGAGGAGTTTCGTGAATTGAAGCGAGAACGCGGATGAGGAATATGGACTCATGCTGGATATGAGTGAGTGTGCACTTGCCTTTGTCGCCGGTAGTCGAATGTTCCATAGTTTTGGAAGTAACGTCTGTCGGGAGTCGGTCAGGCCAGGCCGTGGAGCACGTTGCGAAGAGATGAGGACCAATCGGAGTCGTGGCATTGCTTGTCGAGGTTGAACCAGGGAGCGAGATTGTACCGTTTTGGTTCATCTCTGTAGAAAACAGCGTGAATTGGGTGGCGAATACACGGTACGTCACAAAACACATACCATGAGGTAGAAGAGTAGCGAGAACCGACTGCTCGTCTTGAGAATCGTACGGCCGACCATTGGATGTACGGTCAGGCGTCGATGACGATGAACTTCGGGAAGGATCGAACGAGCGGATACCGGCAAATTCATCATCCTCTTGCTTAATCACCACAGTGCCATTTGTTGGTGTGCTGGATGACGACGGAGTAGACCGCGAGGGCTAAAAACAGTTGAGCAACGGGTGAGGGCAGATGCAATATCACTTACTACTTCGATCTTCTTCTTGCGGCTCTCTTCCCGTTGAGCAATCAGCTCGCGCATCCGTCGAATGGCCTCTTCCTTCTCTTGGAGAACTGAGGGCGCGATAGAAGATGTGATGATGGGGGAACGAATCCTGGGCGTCGGCGCAGCAGTAGCCTGAGGGGTGACTACCTGGGAGGCACGGGGGTCGGTCCACTGAGGGAACCCACCGGGTCCTGTACTTTCGTTGTCGTCACCCTCACTGTCGCTCAGATCGATGACGCATCGTCTCTGCGTCAGCCCCGCAAAACCGGCGGTCTTGCGACGGATGTTGGCACGGAAGAAGTCCGGGATGCCTTTCGCTAGTTTAGAGGGTCCAGGTTCCAGGTCGACGAAGTCGGCAGCCACAGGTCGCTTGGTTCCCCGTCGAGAGTTGAGTGGCTTGTCATCCCCGGCGAAGGTATGGGGTTGGAAAAGGCCTGGAATGGCATCCATGTCGTCATCGCCGCCGCCGTAAGACAGGGGCGTGGTGTTGAAGCTGTTCGTAGTCGCCGTTGATGACGGAGGGTTTGAGGCAAATTCTGAGGTAGAAGGAATGGCAGACTCTAGAACTGCAGGAGAACGAGGGGATATTGGATTGAAGACAGAGACGGAGCTGGTAGGCGGAGGGCGCGAAAGTGGTGTGTACTCCGTTATCAAGCCGGCCCCAGTGGTCAAACCAGGAACGTCGTCGACGTCCATGTCGTACATGCTATGAGGGCGAGCAGGCAATGTCGAAGGGGGTACGGACCCAGTTGAGAGGCTGCTGGAACCGGCTAGTGCGACTGGCTCGATACTTTGAAGAAAGTCATCCACCATCTTCGTCGGCACAAGTGAGCTGGCCTTGGAATTCGAGCCACCATCGAACGGCGAGGCGGTAACCGCCGAGGGCATGGCCTTCTTCTTGGATTTCCGAGACGCGAGTACCGCTTTACGCGCCAAGAGCTCTTGCCGGCGTTGCTGCTCCATGTCGTGAAGGTTGGTCCCTGATGATGATGCTACAGATGTGATAGCAGATTCAGATGCAGAAGAGACAAAGGGAGGGGCCTCGGCAGAGAGCGTATGAGAAGCGTTGAGGTCGATAGATTGCATCTCCGTTGGAGGTTGTGGTTTCGGAGGGAGGCTTGGGTGGGAGATATTTGTCCGAGAGACATCGGCGGCGGAGACTGGCTCTGGCAAGGATGCCGATGGCGGTACCGGTACAATAGGTAGACCAGTGGTATCAAGGTTGGATGGGAGTCGCAGGTTCAACTCGACGAAGACATAGAACACGATCTCGCGGCTGAGACCACAGCTGACGAGGTATTCGGGAGGCACGCCCCAGCCAAGAAGATCAAGCACAATGTCCTTCGCAGCTTCATACTGGGCTTGCGTCACTGGTAAAATTGTTGGTGAGAGTGTCAAACCCATCGCTAGCGAGTCGACTCACTAGCGAGACCGGGCCTGGCGTGATTCTCATCAACAAGCGCCGGAGCTTGGGGTATCGCAAAGATTTCATGAGGGAGAAGAAGAGGAGCAGCGGCCATATTTGCGGTAGGTAATGCGACAGGCTCGCGCGGCTCGACTTGCGTCTGAAGAACGACCGGACTGGCCTTGTGAAGAACGGGAGATTGGGGTTCGACCTTCGTTTGAGGCATTGCAGAAGCCATCTCCGAATCACTTATCTCGCCCTCTTCTCTGTATGCGCCTTCATCGACATCCATAGCCCTCGAAGCCGACCGGGCATGCGCCACAGCTGTGGCGGGCGGGATGACGGGGGACGAGGCGATAGAGGATGTGCCCGTCGGCTCTTCTTGACCATAGTCCAGCTCTATCGATGGCGGTTCAGCAAGCGAGCGGATAGAAACCGGCTCGGCCTTCACGACAGTAGGCTTGCGCCTCTTGGATTTGAGGGTCATCAGAGCGGCGGCCCTCAGCGTGGCGGCGAAGTCCTCAGAAGTAGTGGACATGGTTTGAGGAGAAGCGTCCTGCGCATGAACAGCCAGATCTGCCCCAGACATATTGCAAGAACGGCGCGTAAGCGCAGAAGGTAAAACCAAGAGGAGAGGAGAGGCGGCGGGCAAGGGGAATGGAGAGAGCGATGTGGACGATACGAGGACCGGGTCGGACTCACGCACGGACCACCCATTGGGCGCCTATTTTAGAAGGTTCAGTAGACACGCCGCTCGCGGCTGTCTGATTGACACAAAGACAATTGCGTTAAATCGTAAATATCGTGGTCTTCCTATGCAACATGGTTTGTTCTGCAGTGTACAAAGGGAGAAGATACCAGCCGTGTGGTAAGCGAAAATCGTATTCGCATCGTGTACATGTGCGGACATCGACACATAAGCGCAGAACTTTGAAAAGCGTCAAGTGCCCCCAGTTTGTCCTTAATATCAAGACTCAACGCCCTTTATAACCAACGGCAAGATTCCTTTGAATGATTCAGCAGAAATAAACGCAATAAGCATGCTCTGGTCCTTACCTCCAGTCGGAAGTGGGTAGCGCGGACGCCCGAACGCCGCAAGAAAGCCGTTGATGATTCCGCTGTGCGCCGTGATACATATGACTGCGCGACATGTTATTGACATCTCCCATCGGCTGTCTTAGAGATGGAGAGCCTACGTACAATCTTCCTCGATATCTTGCGCGAAGATACGGCTCAGTACGCCTTGTGCACGCTGCTTGATATGCGGTTTGCTCTCGCGCTCGTCTTCTTGCCATATTTCATCTTCTTCGGAGAAACCGTCCTCGAACTCGTACGTCGGTGGAGGGAAGTCTCGCGCTATGACTGCGCGCGAAAAGCGCTTGTCGCACGTATGTACCCCGTATTCTTCGCGCAGATTCTAAACCGTACAGTCGATGAGCAAGCATTAACATATCTCACACACGAAGGTACCTCGATCATGGTTACGCGGTCCACACTGTCACGGAGCATGCCGCTGTTGACGAAAATCTCGCGCCAAGTCTGCAATGCCCTACGCATGGGACTTGCGTAATGCTTTGTTGGCAAAGGCAAGCCGTACTTGAGCTCAGCCTCCCAGAGCTGGCGGGCTGCGACTGCTTGGGCGACCCCGACGGCAGTCAACTCCGGGTCAGGTCCCCAAGTAATATCCTCGTCGCCGTTCAGCTTGGACCAATAGCTGGACATAATATTCAGTAGCGTCCGCTAAACTGTGATTCACGATGCCACTTACTTATCCCAGTCCTGCGTAGATGAAAGACCGATCACGGTCAGCTTGCCATCTGGACATGCATTGTGATGGCCAGGCTACCGTTGTACCGTATTTCGCCTCAGCAACGTTATCTACAAGCATCGATGTGAGATAACAGGACTGTAAAAGTAGAAGACAACACGCACGATAGCCTTGACCATGTCTAACGAGAAAGAACACTTTGTAACGCGTGCCTTCCGGCGCCGCATCGTTCAAATCTTGGATGTGTTTTGCGAACTTGCCCCACCGATCTTCAGAGTCATCTAGCAGCCCAAATCGATCGGGCAACTATAAATGGATAGCATGAGTTGCGCTCAAGGACTATATACAAAGGGCACCAACGTACCGCGCCGATAACATCGCCGTCCGCGGTTGGGTCGTCTTGAAGAAAGTATCCCGTAGCTATCTGAGCGACAGGATCAAACCCGACTTCGGATACGGTAGGGATTAGCAATCACACTGAATGTACGCTCTCCCATGATGCAATGCAAGTCAAAACAACCGTGCCTATGGAGGTTAAGGGAACAAGTAGGAAGAGACGAACAGCCGCGCCACCACGGCCAAGACCGCATATATGCTCAGATGAGCGCTTCACAGTACTTGACACATAACCGCCCCGGTGCTTTGAACTTTCGAACTTCCGACGACTATCTTTGCACAATCCTCGACTCGGAATCAACGGACAGAACAGAGGAATATTGCGCCGAGACAAATACGATTTCCATGAAGTATATCAACATGATCCTGACAGCGCGTCCGCCGCCAGCTCCTACGTCCTACACGAACCGAGGACACAGGACCGACCAGTAGTATCTGAGTACACCGAGCTGACCGAGACTCCGAGCCTTCTCCCCCTATGCGCACCATTGACCGGCGATGATGTGCGCAGGAGGAGAGCGACCCGGGTTACCAAACAGCTCCGGGATCGTATCTGTACCGGATTCTACACTCGTTATCAGAATGCGATCGCGAAGGGATAAGGCGAGAGTACTCACTGGGTGCTTCAGTGAGCGCGCGTATGGACTCCTCATCGCTGATGGTGACTGGCGATGCCACCATGCAGCGGCAGGATTTTGGTGAGCGGTATCCCAGCGACGGAAAATTGGCACCGCCGCCAGACTGCTCCAGACATCCCATAGGGGACGATGTTTTTGAGAGGCAATGAGCCCTCCCGAGGGCCGAAAGGTGGGTGCAGGCTATACCTGAACAAGATGTGTGTGAGCGCTCGTTTTGGGCAAGTCACAGTAGTGAGACGTACCTGCACCGGGCTCTTACGAGCTGCAGCCGCCTTGTCGGAGGTCGACCTCCGACAAGATATGCCGCATGAAAACTCCGCGTCATCTTCCGTGCACAGAAGAGGATGTGGAGGGGCATCATTCTCTCCGTCATAACGACAAGGATGCACCCTTGTCGGGCTGAGTTCGAGTCTACGCAGGATATTAGTCGCTGTGCAGTACTGAAGCGGTCGAAGTACTCACCAGATGCGAGAGCAAGATAACGGACATGTCCGAGCGGTGTTGGAATGCCTGAGAGGACGGTGGGTGCGTCTTCCTACAATCGACAGACATGGGCGTGCGTGCCTATGCTGCCTAGAGTCGACTATACTGGATGAGGTCGGGGCGAACCTGAAAGGACGAGCGTTCGCTGGATGAACGGCGTCACGATATGCGCCTCATGCGAGCAGATGCAAAGCATGTCTTGGGGGAGGGCAAAGCGGCGATCGCAGGCAAAGAGCCGCGTGATCAGGTCTACAAGAGAGGTAAGAACAGATCGTCCCTAGCTCTATAGACCAGACATGAGCACATACCGATGTTACGAAACAAAACATCACGAAATAGAAAGGTGGACGAAGAACGGTCCACAAGGCGGTCGCCAAACCGCCCAGGGTGCTCAAGAGTCGGGAGTGCCGAGAATCGTCGGCCGTGAACGCTAGTCGGGCGAAGACGGTCGGGATGTCGGGCTTGGATGACGATGAGGTACGCGGATCAACGTGCGAACACGCACCCACTAGCTCGCAGTGTGACCGTTGAGACTGCGAGATAGCGAGAGCATGCCCGAATGCTGGGGGAGGGTGGCTCAAATGGACAGAGGGTCTCGGTTACCGAGGTGCCGCGCCGTGGAGACCAAGAGCAGGGTCTGCTTGAGATTCGGCGGGACACCGGTGGTGGGTGGTGAAGACCCTCGAGAAACGGCAGCGTTCAGTGAAACCACGAGCTTGAAGTCGGTCGGGCGCCTGACCGACGTCGTGGAATGCGGCCGGTGGAAAGGGAGAAATGTGTCGCAGGGTCGAGCTAGGGGCCGAGCCGGAGGGACCAGTGCGGGGGCCGTGGATGAGTAGAGCGAGTGAAGAAGCCGGACGACGAAACGGCTCCTTCACGATAGCAAGAGAAAGGCGTCGGACTCGAGGTTGAGCAAGGAAGTGAGCCGGAAGAACCTCGACGACGGTTACGCAGAGAAACGGGACATGGACGAGAACAAGAGGAACCTGGTGAGCCAGAAGGGTTGGGACTCGGAGAGCAGTGCTGCAAGACTTCGACCATCGAAGGGATGGACGTGACACGAACAACTCCTCAAAACAATCCGGCGACGACTCCGGAGGCCTGCAGAAGTGGAACGGTCGTGGTCTTGAAAGCTGGTGTAGACGTCCAGCTGGACCGGGGTATCGACGGTGGAAAAGACGGATATTACAGAACAGGTGGGGCCCTCGAGTACTGGCTTGCTGGTAGTGAACTGATAGCGACGTCGAACTTGACGAGATGCCGGCTTGAGAATGATGCCGCACCGAGATTGGCGAGGTGACGGAATGAGGGTGAACGTGGCTGACAGCTACATGTGATAAGTGGATAAGATGATTTCGAAGCTTGCAGACATACCTTGACAATGCTTCCGATGAGCCTCTATCGACGTGCTTGACGTAGTCGACGAAGATCACCCTCGAAGTTCTCAGACGAACAGGCCATTGAGCCGTTGGGGTTCGACGAGAGGGAGAACTTGGAAGATGAGCCATGGGTAAGATCGTAAGCAGCACCGAGCTTTTCAAGGTGACGGCGTGAGGTTGAACGGGGTCGTGTCGAAGGCTATATGCGGTGATTAGATGTAACCTCGCTGTCAGGCAGGCAGACGTACCATATGAATGCCCCCGATGATATAGAATGATGCGGCTCCATCGACGTGCTTGACGTGGTCGAAGGAGAGTGTCCGCCATGTCCTCAGACGAGCGGGCCATTGAGCCGTTAGGGCTCGACGAGAGGGAGGAAAGGGAGAACAGTGTGGTGAACAATGCCGCCGAGGTCGAGCTTGGTGAAAAGCCGAAGGGACCGGGGCGACAAGAGAGGGTAGGCGAGATCGGGCCCTGCTACGCCGAGTATTATATCGTACATATTAGGTATAGAGAGAGTAAGATAAAGAAATGTCTGGGGTTTCGTCCGTTTCGCAGTGTTGTTCGAGATTATTGCAATTTTGTGATGTTGTGAGGGTCTTTGTTGAGTTTTGACGAGGAGCAGTACGAGAGCTATCCAGAGTAAGACAGAAGACTTGTGTTGCCAGTGCGCTTGAACAAGAGTCGCCGGTGTCTGCCGCATGTAAGAGGTGGAAGAGGGATATCCACCGGAGCGGAAAGGAGACAAAGACAGCGCGCGCGAGACTAGACAAGTGGGACGAGAGCGAGACGAGACGACAGCTGGTCGACTAGAAGGAAAGAGCGAAGCAAGGGAAGAGAAAAGAGAGACCCGAGAAGCCGAGAAAGCCACAGGCCAGGGATGCTTAGAACTCGGAGCTGTACTGCTGGTCGAGGATATGGATATGACTGACACCATGGTCCGTGACGTCGACCCCGGATGAGCGGATGGTGGCTCACGGTCTAGTGCTCTTGAGTGGCGGCTGACCTGTGGTGGGAGGGGACCCAGGAAGGAGCTACTGATATTGAGCAGGTGTGCTGACACCGAGTAAAGTCATGACATACCGAGGGACCCCTCCGTCTAATGATTGAACGACCTTCGTCGGCGTGCTTGACTTGGCCTACGGAGGGAGTCATGCATGGGTGGGCCATTGAGCCGTTGAAACCCAGACAGGGACCAAGAACCAGCGGCCTTAATGCCTGCGTATCGCGCGCCATCGAGCATATGCCGGAGCAGATGGGTAGTGTCGGAGGCAGAGTCACCTCATACGACACTGAGCGCGAGGGCCAGACAAGAGTGAGAGATCGCCAGTCCTGAGGGGAAGGGGGGTGATCGTCAAGAACGAACAGACGATAACGTCCAACAGAGGATACGACTCGTTCCATATACCTACGAGGAGGCTGGAGAGGCTGGCATCCGGTAGAGGTCGAGCGTGGTCAGCCTAGGCTCTTCAGTAGGTGAATGAATTCGAGTTTGGGCTAAGGCTGCAGCAGAGCTACATATGTTACTAACGCCAGCTGCAGGGGCATAAGGCCTCAGGGTATCAGTCTTTGAAGAACACGAGAAGGATAGAAAAGAGTGGATCGAGAGGAGACACGTTGCGGACATGGTGGTGCGGAAGGAACCCGCGCGCGACATCTTCGGCAAACGTGTCGCGCTAGACGCGGCTACCCCGTGACCGCGTCCGATAAATACGCTCTCGCGCGCGGGGCGAAGGCACTCGCAACCACACGCATATCTGCAAAATTATGAGGTACCTAAGCTTGAGCTTGGTTTGCTTCATACATCGGAGCATTGTCTGGGATTTAAAAAGGCTTCCTTACTCTCCGGTGGATCTCAAACGAGGCCACTAGTATGCCCTGCAGAGTGGATCTACATACGTCCATAGGAAGGATTTAAACGTGCCGGGAAGTCGTTCGGCTAGACACACGAGAAGAAAATGAAAGGATGCGGAGTGAATGCGTCTATGTTGTCACACCGACCCCAGGGCGGCGAAATGGACCATAGTCGTGCACACAGGCAGCTACAGGCTAATGCTACAGAGATGGCCCTTTTGTATATGGATACAGCTTCGTTCTAACTTCTGCCTTCTAAGTCGCCCCCGGTCCACTATGGTCAATAAATAGCGATAGTGACAGAGCGAGCGCGCTGGGCGCTGTGTAGGCCGCGCACCAGTCCGCTCCGCTGGAGGGAGGAGGAGGGTGCGGGCGCCGAGGCTCGGTAGGGACGGTGGGTCGGGTCGCTCGCGACGCGGCGTCGGGAGGTGCCAGCTTAGCTGGTGAACGACCACGAGACGGTGAGGACACCGGTGTCGAGGTCGCCGAGCTTCTCAAAGAGCGACGGGCTCATGTCTGTGCGACGTGATCAGGATACGATAGGTGGGGAGGTGATGTGAGTATGATATACCAATGTCGTTGGAGCCGCAGCCGGGGCACTCGTCACGGACGGTGGCCGTAGCGGTCTTACTGTTGGCAGTGTTCTTGATGGTGACCTTCTATAAAGGTCGGAAGAGCTCGGTCAGAGGGCGTTCCCGTAAACAATGTGCGTGCAACACAAACCTTGTCGCAGTAAGCACCGTTGTTGTAGATGTTGGACGAGATCGCGATGATCTTGTCGCTGTCCTTGTTGGTCTTCCCGCAGGCACCGAGGCCGACCTCGAACCAAGTACCCTATGGAACGAACTTGGATGAGCATTACATCATTGAATAAGCCGGCGGCAGGAACTTACACGACCGGTGCGGGAGCGCTTCTCGATAGCGGTGCCGTTGGTGTCGACCGGCGAAGCAAACGCGGCAACCGCGAGCGCGAAGACGAAGAGGAGCATGGTGTAGGGAGACATGGCGAATGCGAGGGTGTGAGAAGGAAGGATCGTGTAGAAGACGGCGGAGGAACTGGTGATGGCGCGTAGAACTGAAGACTCAGGATGAGGATATTTGGGTAGGGCGGACCCCCGCCTTTATATAGGCGAGCGTCCGCCAGCCCTGGACGTCAAAGTCCCTCGACGTCGAGGGTTTGGGTGTCCTTGCCAGTCCATGGCGCAGTACACACAACCGACGGCCGGGATTCGCCAGGAAGGAGCGCCAGTGTGGCGTGAAGAGCCCCGGAGTGCAGCGCAGCCCCGAAAGTATTTTATCGATCGGAGCGTCGCGTGAACCGAGGACACACCGCCGCTCCCATGCACAAGGTAGAAGTGAGCAACCGGCGTACACACGAAGGCCTAGAACGTGACGTATGCTGCGTCTTGTTGAGCGCAGGGCTGCCAAGGTACCCTCACGAATTGCATGCTGCGGACTGAGAGTACCGCGGGGGTACTGTCGTAGAACGTTGCGGGCCACATGGATATCCAAACTAACCATACCGTCCTGTAAAGCTATGAGACTTGGTAGCCGCAGGATGCTCTGCTCCCGTAGAGACACGTCGGGCCGTCGACATGGTGGTCACCCACTACACCACATTCCATTTCATTATGCTAGGCACCGGCCTATGACGATGATGAGACATAGCGCCGACAACATACCGTTTGTTTTTCCGAGAAAATACGCACCTCCTATTCCGCGATGAAATGCACCGGCACCAAGGTTTCCCGGCTGCGTCACCGCGCCGCAGTGGGTAACGGTCTGGGTCCCTGGTAGGCCTGGACAGAGAACTGGGGTACGATGAAGTTGCGCAGGCGCTGGACGACGGCCCCCCGACGTCGCGATGCCGATGGGCGGTGGAGAGAGGGGGATCGGGAGCTGCGCCAGCGGCGTCACAGGTCAAGGGAAAATCCCAAACCCGCGTCGTGTTGGCCACGTGGGGCGCACCACGGTCACGGGATTGGCCACGGTCACGTCCACCGCCAAGTCGCACTGGACGCAGCGAGACTCAAGTGGATTCTAAACCCTCGACGCGCCTACGGGAACTTAGTATAGTTGAAGATATGAGTGCCTCTGTGGTGAGCCTTCCCTGGCGATTGCACTCAAATCAGCCCTGGATATATCAATGCGACGCGGCACTGGCGTCATTACGAAACGGAAGAATGTACTCATGATCATGAAGGGGAGGTGTGGAACATACACCCTCATTCGATTCCCGGTTGTTTCAAATATTTTGGCTGTTCGCAGTGAGCTGGAAACTCTGTCTGAATACGGTTTTCAAAGCAACGAAAGTCGGAGTAGCATCTAGTTAGTACCAGTAAAATGAGTGCTAGTGATAATGGGGTAGCACGCCAGAGAGCCCTACATCTCCTAATATTCCTTAAATTTGCAAGTCGTATGGCCGATTCTAGACCTAAACAGCCCACCCAAGCCCGTCACTGTCTCGAGCTCTCGCCGAGAGTTACTACGTTGCCACATCTAAGTACGAAGCGCCCATGTATACGGGTGCACAGCCGCTGCGCCGACACTAGCGCTAGAGGTGATCCGCTCTTGTTCATATTCAGCCTCCTCCTTGTTTGAAAACAAGGGTGAACCCTCCCTATGACACGTAGGGAGCCTTAAGGAGCGCGTTAAAGTCTACACCGAGCTCAAGAAACAAGATCTGTATGAATCAAGATGAGCGCAATCGGATACAAGGTGTCCTCGGGCGTCCTTTCTCGCAGCTTCCAGAACGCTCCGCATCCCACATACGCCTCAAAGTGCTTGATGGGCTGCAGCCACTGTCGCGTTCACGCTTTGTACCCTACCACCACCCCACCACGCACCGTATTCCGCCATGCCTCTGAACTACTCAAAGTGGGATAAACTCGAGGTGCGTGCGCGACGCGTATCGTGTCTCAATTCATTGTCTAAAGATCGAGAGGCGCGCGTAGCTCTCAGACGACTCGGACATCGAAACGCATCCCAATGTCGACAAGAAGTCGCTCGTCCGGTATGTAGAACCACACTAAAGCCCCGACAAGACCACTGACCCCGCCCAGATGGAAGCAGCGCGACATCCACGAGAAGCGCGAGATGCGGAAGCTGCACATCGCGCAGCTGAAGGCCGACATCGCGTGCAACGAGGTCCTCCGGCCGCGCCTCGTGCAGATCGCCGCGGACGTCGAGGCGCAGGGCCCGCCGCACTTCTCGCAGCTCGTCGAGCGCTTCAAGACGAACCCGTCCCCGGACAAGCCGCCCAGCAACGCGCCCGAGCAGAAGTCGTACGACGAGATGCTGCTGTCGCTCATGCTGCAGGTGTGGGAGGAGGCGAAGAAGAAGGGCGTGGAGAAGGACAGCCCGAAGCTGGCGGAGGCGCTCGTCGCGGGGCTGAAGGCGCATCTGGTGAGGATGGACGAGCACCAGGCGAAGATGCGGAAGGAGCTGGCGGACGAGGAGGAGGAGCAACACAAGAAGATCACCATGGAGGACCTCCATGAGGGCTTCGAGTCACACGTGCGTATACTTGCTCTTTCTCTGAGTGCTACCCGCTGATATATGCGCTCCCCAGTACGTGCCACCCAAACCCGCGCCACCTCCAGTCAAGGGCGCAATTGGCTCCGACAAGCCTAAGAAGACCGTGACGGAGATCGAGGTCCTCAACCCTAAAGGTGTCGATGCCGCCCCCTTCAGCGAAGCTTCCACATCGAAAGCACCTGCCGCAGACGATGAAGACGACGACGGGCTGCCTGAGCTCACCCCAGCGTTGGAGGGATTCTCGCACCTCCCCATCCGCGGTTACGAGGAGTCATGGGAGTACATCAAGGCGCATCGCGATGTCTACGTCCCGGGCGCGTCTGACGCGCTCCTGGTCGCCGCATTCCGCGCACAAAGTGCCGGCAAGGCGAAGTGGGCCCAGCAGTGTGTACACCAAAGCTTGCTGTTGCAGTACTCCGAGAAGCTGGGCAAGGACGGCCCGTCCATGCTGTTCCGCAAGTGAGTAATGTCGGTACACGCACGTTCGCATCACGCTAAGAATGCATTGTAGGTTAATTGCGCGAGACCCGCGCGCGACAGGCGTTTTCGAGAAGGACGTTGCGGACACGTACGCGCACCTCGTCGAGCGCGTCCGGATATCGAAGGCGGAGGAGGCCGCAGCCGGCACCGAGCAGATTCAGCTCATGCCCGAGAACCCAGAGCAGACGATTAACTTCAACGTGCCAGACGGCCCGCCCCCCGAGAAGCTCCAGCTTGACGGCCCCGGCTTCGAGGGCGTGGACATCGAGGACGTGCGCAAGGCGCTGCAGCTGCGGTGGGACGTGTTCAAGAGCTTCTCCGAGCCGATGCAGAAGGCGCTGGAGGACCACAACCTGGACGCCGTGAACAAGGCGCTTGCGGCGATGAACATCACCGAGGCGGAGCAGGTCGTGAAGCTGCTCGAGGTCGCGGGCATCCTGAGCTTCGCGGACGGAGACATTCGGGATGAGACTGGTAGGAAGCCGGATGCGGGTGACGAGGGTGATGAGGAGGACGAAGGCGAGGAAGAGGCAGCTGAGGGCGAGGAAGCCGCGCCCCACCAGGATGTCGACTGAGAGGCACGTTTGGATCTGTTCGTTGGGTGACGCTGGAAGAAGAATCTACTGCTGTGTATCATGCTCTGTGTATTACTTCTGTTTCATGCATCGTGTACGCTTGAGTCCCTGTATTCACCTGCGTATGAGTTCAGCGATGAAGTTCGCGCGACATGCCTTGCAAGGCCCTCCGCCTGAACTCCGTCTTGGGCAAGTATCGAGATCCGAGACATCGTCGTCGGCTCCGAGTGCACGTCGATCATCACTTCACCCTACTTCACCTCGATCCTGCAGGTGCCATATAGGGCAATGTAATTCCTCGTTCAGAGCTCTAAAGTTCTAGATTGACAGACATCAAAGTACGGTAGAACACGCACGAGAAAAGCGACTCCTTATATATACCACAGCAAAGTGCGCGTCCGTGTCCCGAGCTCCTCGTCTACCCATCTCTTGCTCCCAGCTGCAGCGAAATTTCATCTACCGCCACCTTCGATACACATACACAAGAATTGTGACGCTCTGGTCCCAGCAGCTAGTCGGTTACTGGACCGGACTCCAGCTTGAGACGGCACTGATGGAGATGAAGCCACACTTGCCTGGAGAAAATCGAGGACGACTCAAGGTTATCGAGGCCCGTACGACATGACGAAGCATTGGAGTAGAGCGAGGTGAGTCCGCATGTGAGGCCTTGAGGTGGTGGCACAAGAGCGAGCCGCTTAGTCCGGCGCTAGCGGGCGGCTGTGGTGCGCGCAAGCCAGAGGTATGCCGTCATATGTTTCTACGATGGACATGGCTGCAATCCGACAGGGTTCTTCTCCAAACCATGGGTTGCCCTTGCCTTTTCTTGAGAGCGTCAGCGTCAGATTCAGGGTTGCCGACTTGACATCGTGTACGTCTCGTTGATTCATGAGCATCTGCGAGGTCACGGAACCCCGACCGCTGCGCGCCGCGCCACCACTTGTGGTTAAGCGCTTCCTGTGGTGCTTCGAGTTCGACCGTGCGGTCGTCGCCCAGCCGCATATCCCCTTTCATTGTACGCGTTCTGAAGCTTCCCTGGATACTTACTTGGCACAGCGGGCGAGGAACCGAAACGCATTCAAGGCCACGCAAACTTCGTACAACACCCACGATCGGTCTAGTAGCGGACCCCATCAGCATGACGGTGCGATGCTAATGCCGGGTCCAGTGAGGCTAAGGCATGGGATTATCAGGGCTGGCAACTGGATGGATGGTTACCAACCGAGATCTCGATCCGGTACGCAATCTCTTTCTTCCCTTACGTTGACATGACCATGTACTCACCTTCAATAAGGAAATCGAGAAGGCACACCAATTAGCACCGGCGCTGATCGTACTGCCCACAGTGCCCAGCGTGAGCACATGGGCTGGGCTATATCAGTTCCGTCTCACCCTTTACACAGCAGCCGAGAGCCTCAAGAGCGTGCACGCGATATGCTCGCCCTCCTCTCCTCTGCTTTCCCAAAGACCTCGCTCGTCTGCGCGCCCTCCTCGTGCCTTGCTTTCCCGCCGTCCGCATCACCATCGATCGAGTACTAGTGCTGGCATCAAACTGCGTCAATCATTCACTCCGATCGTTCCTCTAATCCTGACGTTCGACGTCGCGTACCACATCCTTACGCTTGGGGTATAAGCAAACGATCGAGCTGAGCTGCTCTCTGGTTTTCCCCTCCCTCAAAACTGCGGCCTCGCGCCTTGGCGATTGCATGACTTCTTCGCCCACCTAACCCCCCGATGACTCCTGCTGTCGACCTGTCTTGCTCTCTCGTATCGCTCGTCCCTTGCTCTCTGTTGTCATGATTGTCCGACCGAACGTAGGCTCGCAGTTCAATGCTCGACGTTCACAGTCGACTCCACCACGCCGCCGCTCGAATAGCGCAGGTGCGACTACCGCCTCTGAGGCCGCTTCCGCCCTACCACCCGCAGCGCACCTACTCGTCCAGGCTCTACACTCATCGTCAAAGCACGTACCCGACGCACTGCTCAGGGCATCGTCGGGCAAGCGCAAACTTTTTCGCCTAAAGCGTCCCTCCAGCTCCCATTCGGAAAAACGGCCGTTGCTGGACGACCATGCTGCCCTGTCTCCCACCTTCCCCTCGCCCCCTCCGCGGCCGCCGCGAAACCCGGCGCGCGTGAACTCACGGCCATCTACGTCTTCGGGTCCGATGGAGAAAGCCCCCGGGCTCGGGGGCTCTCCCGCGGCTCAATCCTTTACCAGCGTGGGGGCGCATGCGGCGGCGAGAGAGTCGGCAGACTGGGAGTTCCCGCTTCCTGTGAGTACGCTTTGCGTGATGCATGTGTCGCCTGAGGCTCATTGACGTGATTGGGAACCTCGGCTTCAGCGCGGCTCTGAGTTCCCGCTGCAAAGGAAGAAGAGCAAAACCAGCAAGTGCGACACCTCGATTTCTATGCAGAGCGAGAGCGCCAAGAACGACCTGCCGTTCTCGACCCTTGACCGCGCCATACTGGAAGAATTGCGGCAGAAGATCCGGGCACGGGAGGCGCAGTTCGTAATCCGAAGCGGGAGGAAGTACCACGCTTTCCCCGCGGAAGACGTGCCGTATCCCCGGAGCTACGACAGACAAGTGGTAGACCTGTAAGCTACGCATCTCTCCTTTGCCAACTGGGGACTAAAGTCGCCGTAGGGATGTGTGGGACAACCTGTGGCATTATCAGATGGGTGCAAGTTCTACCATGCACGTCTTCAAGACACCGCCGGCAAGAGTGTGAGTAACGCTACGCGGCTCATTCACACGATCGGGTCGACTCACGCGACTTTAACCGGAATCCAGCCTCGAGCTTGGTTGCGGCAAGTATATGACATTGTCTTCCTCGACTACGTATTGAATTGTACCACCTTCAGGGACAGGCACATGGATATTGAACGCGGCCAGAGAGTGGAAGGTCAGTCAGGTGGTTTGGATCGTGACTGAGAAACGGTTTCTGACCCGGCTGGGCTGTCCAGGACTCCTACTTCGTCGGTCCGTCGACTTCCGTTTCTCTTCCCCACACCTCTCTGAAACGTAATTGCAGGTCTCGACGTAGTCCCGCTCCATCCAGACCTCATTCAAGTAGGCTCGTTTGACTTAGCGTCCCGTATCACCTGGGTACAAGCAAACTTGTAAGTCCCCGTAGCCTTTACGGCAGGGCGGAAACAGTAGCCGCCGTCCGACCGTTCGCTCGCGGCTAACCGCCCTTCCTTCGTTAGCCTAGACCGGCTGCCTTTCCCAAACGAGGAATTTGACTACGTGTAAGTAGGTTCACACTGAATCTGGCGCATGTAAGTACGTGAGATCTGATCTGATCTGCGCGGGACCGTCAGTCGCCTTGTTCGAGTCGCCCGTGGAGTACCCGAGGACAAGGTACGCTCGGTCCAGATCAGGTACATGTTCTTCGACTCTTTTTGACGCCCTCCTTCCTCAGTGGGACGGTCTGCTCGAGGTGCGATTTCGTCACACGCGACCCTGCCGTTTAAATTGCCGACTTCTGACGGTGCCCGGATAGGAAGTTACACGTGTGATGAAGCCTGGTGGTGCCTTCGAGGTATGTAGTGTTTCTTATTTCGTGGCATGCTCGTGGTCCAACCAAAAACGTGCCAGATGTGGGAAGAAGATCTTTACTTTCCGGGATGCAGCGACGAGTCGGCCTCCATCATCGAATCGCCGGAGCCAATCCATGTGCACGAATATCCGCCAACTCCCCCGCATACGGAGTCGTCGCACTCCTCTGAACCGGAAGCGTTGCTTCCACCATTGACATACGCGCTGCCTCCCCATCGGGACAACACTTTCAGCTATTCGTTTGACGATGTGACGCGGGTCAAGCATGCCGCCCTCGACGACACCGTCCGGCCTATACGTCCTACACCTTCCACCCCTAACGTCTCATCCACGCCTATGATTTTTCGTAGCGTCGCGAAGCCCCCTGTCAACCCTCATGACCACTCGCTCCTCCGGGCTATCCACGACGAAATGCACGCAGCAAGATTCATCAATCTTGAACCTCTATCTCTGCTCGCCAACCTTCTTCCACTGCACTTCCGAGGTGGGTCACCTCACTATGTGTATGTGTGCGCTATTCTGACGAACACTATTAGATGTTCGAGCACCACCTCCAATAGTTGTCAGCTTCCCCCCTCCGCCGTCATCGTCTGACACGGCAGCGACACCTTTCGGCGTCGACAGCAGTACTCCAATAATAGGCGAACCACATTCAGAGGATCACAGTCACATCCGAATGATCACGGAGTCGCACTCACCCAGTATCATACACAACTTGACAGCTGGGTCGTCCCTCGTGGCCCTGGACACTAGTAGATACAGCGGCTTTTCTCCTACGGCGCTTCGCCATTCGCTCTCCCTCCCTGGACAACCCCGCTCACGCTCTGTGAGTGTTTCCGGGGACCCTACGTCAGGCGATGTGGACGTTGCGAAACCGGCAAAGACTGACATCTTCGATACGATAAAGCTGAACCCACTCCCCAACAAAACGATCAACTTCGACCCGCGTTCAGTCAACCTTCTTCTCGCCCTGCGGGTTCAGGAAGTGCTGGCATGTGCCGAGCCAATGTGGGACTGGGTCGTCGATTTCCAGGAGACTGTTTCGCGCGCGTCGGCGACAATGTCGCCGCGACGGACATTTGACGGCATCACCTTCCAGGCCCCTCGACGTCGGCGTCATCCGAAAGAGGATGCTCTCATGAGCCTGACGCGGCTGCAGTTTGACGAACACCTGCGCTGCTTCGAACTGTGCGTCATGATTTTCTTCACGTTCCTCACTGGCCGGTGGGCCTCCTGGAGACGGTATCGTATCGATGGGCGCGGTCATCAGGAGGCCAGCGTGTCAAAGGAACTATCCGTCGCACGGATGCAGAGCTAACCAATTCATTTGCCATCCGATTTGCAGCGATATGAAGGCCCGCATGTACGTCGCCGCAGCGACAGAAGAGCGTCTGGGATGGGCTGCCTATTCTCCGACGACTTCAGAAGAGCGCGAAGCTTTCGAGGGGATGTGCGCCGCCTGGGCCCAATACCAGCACCGCATCTCGTCCGCGCCCAACATCCGCACGCACGACGGTTCGTCCTCTGCGGTGCTCCCTCGCCCGAGCGACCTCGAAGGGGATACGCCGTCCGCGGCCGCTGATCCTCACGCGGATTCATCTCCTACTGGCGACGCTGACGGATCCACACAAGGGGCGGGCGAGCCGCTCCAGCCAGGCTTAGCGACGGCGCCTTCTAGCCCTATAGCTGGACACGCGACGGTGCCACCCCTTTCCGAGCAGGAGCCCCCGCCGAGTAGCCGCACCGGGCGCATCTTCGTCGCGTGGAAAGCTTGAGCTTAACCTGTGGCAAAAACAGACGCAGCTGCAGCGCGACCGGGCATCCTAGGCCCAGCCTGGCCCATTCCCCATGCGCCCACAAATTTTGACCGTATCCGGCGGCGCGGATCGCTGCGGCGGTCCCGTTCGCCTAATGGTGCCATTGTTCTATGTTGGTGGGACGGGGAGCCGGATTCGTCCACGAGCGGACGCTTTACGTCCTTGTCCCCGCCAGGTCGGAGTGGCAGAGGCTGACATACCCCCCTTTGCCGTCGCGATACCCCCCTCCATTCGCTCCCTGCTGCCACCGCACCTTCCCAGCCTCAAGCCTGCGACACACATAGACCCCCGCTACCGCGCTCGCATCGGCAAGGGAATACACGGTCGCCCGTCGGCATCAGCAGGGATCGCACGCTAGACGACGAGCTATCGTCCGATCGAGTAGCATGCCGCGGCGATCCTCACGCGTGCGTGCTGCGTGCCACGCAACCCAAAAACCGAGCACACCTTACCCCGGGCGGACCTCAATTATTGCAGCGCGCACGCCACCGTCTGCCACTGCGGGGGTGGACGCGAGTACGATTGGACGCCGCGCGCGCCGGCTCTCAGGCCCGCCGCCACTTGCCACTTTCCCCCCGCGCTGTCCCCACGGGCAGAGCCCCTCTCCTCCTGGGCGGAGAGTTCGGGCGTGCGATCTGGATGCGTGCGGCTTCCCGTTCGCGCTTCCATGGACAGGCTCGGATTCGATTCTTCGATGTGCGCAAGGGTCCAGAGACTCTTCCGGCTGCATCCCTAGGCTGCTATTGACATTACACTTGTGCTTTCGGTGTCCCCATGCTACGACCATTTTACGATAACCTATCAGCCCGTCTCCCGCTATTCTATCTAACGTTATCACCTTATGTACCTCGCTGCAGCTCTATCCCTCTCTGTAATCGCACGTCCAGGTGCATTCGCGGAGAATCACCGGCGGACCGAACCGCAAGAGGTCTCGCCCGTTTGGGACACGCTTCTCCGCCACGCCCCCCGCTCGAGGTCCGCTCGAAGGAGAGCTTGCGAAGCCTTCTCCAGCCCGCGGTTGCCATCCAGCACCCGTTCTGGGCCATCCCTGCGCTCGTATTTTGCACATCCAATGACACTAGAGACGCCTTCCCATCCTCTGCCAGAGGCTCTCCAATCTAAATCTTCACCTTACAGCGCGTTCCCTGCAAGCAACCGTGGAGGGGGAACGTGCAAGATGTCGCCGGGGCAGAAGCAGGGAGCGGACCCCCTGCCCAGCGCGCCGGCACGGACGGGACCGTACGGCGCGAACCTGCAGTCAGTGGTGGGGGTGGCACACGGATCGATCTCGCGTAACTGACACACGCGCGCGGAGGCTGCTAGTACCGATCCAGGGTGTGTACACAACGACCGGCACGGCGCACACGCCTTCGCGCGCGTTCCGCAAAAGGCGTTTCCCCGCCCATATATGGGCAGGAAGGTTCGCCGCGCGCGCGCTGAGCCGTCTCGAGAATCCTCGGTGCACGGTCGCCCGAGGACGTATGTGCATGCGGTTTTGCACGGGGCTTGGACGCGCTCGATGCTCCGCGGGAGAAGGTGGGAGGTCGCAGCCGTTGCGTCATACACGTGTAGTGTGGAACTCCTTCCATGCAACCTCACCGGTGAGGATGCTGGTTCGGAAGAGTTTGCGTTCCGCATGCGTACTTGAAAGCCCGCTTGGGCTCTATCATGATGCCTCTACGCCAGATCCACAACACCATCCGTACGGTGTGTCTGAACCAGGGAACTGTTCAAGATGAGGGCATGTCGTTTCCTAAAGCAGAGAACATATCATATTGTGTGTCGGGTACTCGCTTGCACATTTCAACGTAAGTCTACGCATCCCCGTGCGCTTACCGTCTTCTGTCCTCGGCTCGCCGGAGCATCTTCGAGTATGAGCAGCGCTCGATACCCTGCCAATAACGTTAGCACAAATCGCTTCACGCACGGGCAATACACAGGTACGCACCTCCACGCCGTAACGAGCGCTCTGGCACGGTACTCACCGCAAGATATCAAAAAATACCACGGCGCACGGCGGCGACAACCCAGCTACGCCTGAGCACCCGATTAGAAGTTAGAACACCCTGCCCTACCAACAGCTGACGCCTGCGGACACAGCTGGGCCGGGCCCTCCTGGACCCGGCAGGCCTGCGCCCGCTTCGAGCCCTCGACACCATGGCCAGGAACGGCATGGCCCTCAAATAAGCTACTGCCAGGAACACCAGCGAAGACAGGCCTTCCGCGTTCGCCGCACCACGGCGCGGCCGGGCCTCTCACCGCTGCGCCTGCACGGAGATGTGGTGGGCAGAGTTTGCCAGACGTGCGGGAGGGAGGTACGTACGGTCGCGCACGGCGATATGATGCTCTGCGGCAGGGTGTAGTATCGATACGCATAGAGGCCGCTGCAGCACCTATGGCGCGGTGTGTCGAGCGAAGCAGGCTCAGCCATCCGCGTCAGGCTCAGAAAGCAGCCGCGACCAGTGCACCCGTGAAGTCAGGACTCGGATCGACAATGCAGCCAGCGCGTCTGCGCCCTGCCCGTCCTGACATTGATTGAGTCGTCGACATGTCGGCGTTCTAACCCCCGCTCTGGACCTCCCATCAGCACGTAGCCGTAGCTGTGCCCTGGCCGGAGTCGGATTGGCCATGGGGGAAGTCTCAGTGGTCTGGCGCTCGCGCGGGCTCGGGGGATCAGATCACCCCAGCCCGCGCCCGCACCCTCCCCGCGCGATGAATGAAAGCAAAATGCCACCACTGATGCTATTCATCCGCCGCGGCCGCATGCCCTCCCTCTGTCGCCAAGACGACGCGAAGTACTGCAGCGACAAAAGAGTCAAGACCCAGACGTCACGCCGGTTTCGAAAGACCTCTCGAACGTCGTCGGAGTCCAGACGGGTGGCGGCGTGGGAGTGCGACTGGGACGGAGGATGTGGGAGACGGCAGACGAGAAGACGGCCGCGCAGGGGGCGCGGGCGGCGCGTGACGCGCGCGCACACCCACCGCGCGGCCTGGAATAGCGCGGGTGCCGTATGCGTCCGTGCGGCCCATCGATTGGGATGCGATTCATGCCCAGGCTGAGAACTTAGATGGCTGAGAACAATGGAGCGGAGTGCGCGGTGGATCTGGGCGACGCACCCACGCTTCCGCGAGGGACAATTGACTCGTGCGCACCGGTGGGGAGGAGCCTCTGGGTTGCGCGATGGTGCGGGGGGCCCAGGGGTGCGGGCGTGTGTTGCAGTGCGGTGGTGTGGTCTTCTGGCTCGCGCGCAGCGGGGGGCATGTCGCGATGCTGACATACCGCAAGTCCTGGCTAGAACAAACGCTGCGCGACAATTGTGCCACTGGATAGGAGCGTAAGACCGCCAAGGCTGCCACCACTGTTGCAGTCCACGGTGGTGCGGATAGCAGCGCGAAGGACGAACGCGCGCGAGAGGCGAACGGTGCCTACGCGCCCGATCGTGCGCGGTCCCCGGAAATGTCAAGCGGCGGGGTGCCATGCAATGCAGCAGCGCATGGCGTCCCCTTCTGTCCGAGAAGCCGGAGGGCGCGGCGGGCGGCACGCGATCCGCGGCGACCCTGGCTCGCTGCACACCCTTCGGTCTTCGCGGTCGGCGGCGGCAGAGCGGGCGCGGGGATGGAAGCCAGAGCTCGCGCGCGAGTCGAAGGCACCGCGAGGAACGAACGGCACGGGCCTGCGCCTGCCTGGGATGGCAGGCAGGGCCCGGGCGCGAAGCGAATTCGCGATAGGGGCGGGCGGCTGCAGTACGGGCAGCCGAGCAGGGAGGGTATGACGCAATGGCGATGGCGCGTCGCTGTTCTGTGCATGCATGGCAGGACGGGTCTGCGGGGGCAGAAAGTCAGATGGTGGGTGGTCAGGGTATGCTGATGGCTAGTCTTACAGCGGTAAATGCGCGGCTGCAGCGAGCGGAGTGGTGCTTGCGAGGGCGGGAGTCGGGGGCGCGGCGGGAGAGCTGCTCGCCACCGTATTATATGTGAGACGGGGTGCCAACGAGGCAGCGGTGGGAACCTTGTGTGAGTTGGGGAATGCTCCGCCAGCCCGACGGCGCCCTAGAAGGTTGGTATAAAGTGAGTATAAGGTTTGCTTGAAGGGTGGTAGACTGACCGTCTCTTGTACTTGTCCTTGTACTTGCCGCTACCGGGCGTGCGTTACATAGCCGATACCAGTTGCCGGCTGTCTAGTATAAGTATACGACGTCCAGGGCGGCGGGTGTGCGCCAGAGGGCGACGGGGGCAGGAGGAGTGCTATCGGGTGGATGCTGGCACGGGGGCCTGGATCTCGGTGCATTCGATCCTCCAGGCTCCCGGCGGGAAGGCAGCGAGTTGAGACCGGGCCATCGACGCGCCTCCGAAGCCTAAAAGACCGATGCATGCTGGGCGAGTAGCACTCGCGTTCGCACTCCGACGGCGAGTATGTCGCGCCCCGTCAGACCAATCACGTATGTCTGTCAGCGGACGCCGATGCGCCGCTGGGCGGATGGAATATGATATTTCGACGTGCGTCTCCGCGGCCTGGCGGTGCAAGCCAGCTGGCTTGCGGTGCATAGCTGTAGCGCATGCCCGGTGGGATGCTCGGGATGTCGGACCACCGTGTGCGAGCGAGGGACTCGGGGCTCTCGAGGACTGGAGGACTCGGACTGGTCGCGCGCAGATCGAGCTCGGACGGTGGCGCGGGGGGAAGCTCGGAAGCAAATCGCGCGTTCGAGTGCGCGGCCGAACATGGCAACTTTCTTGCCGCAATCGGAACATGTTGCGTATGGCTACCGGTGCCAAGTATAGCACCGTTGATTGCTGATGTCTAAGCCTGCCCAGACCGCCCCCCGATGCAGCCCGCGCGCTCGTCCGCAGCACCGCGCGCCGCGGCTCATGGGCCTGCTGCATAGTCTAAACGCAAGGGGAGGTGCCTCGAGGGGGGGCGTGCGGGCGCGAGGGGGCGACGGAAATGGAGAACGCGGCGGAGGGACGGGCGGACGGAACTGGGCGGCTGCCTAATCGGGGGGCAACGAGGTCGATCTTCGGCTAGCTCGGAAAGGGAGGGGACCCGTTATGGCGGGGTGGGTGCTCGATCTGGGGCGGGTGCCTTGCTGCGAGAGTCACGAGCAGCTGCTGTGGGCCGTGCGTGGGACAGGGAAGGAAAGCGGGGGTGACAGCGAAGAAGGCGGCCAGGAGAGGCACTCGCACTCGCTTTCCTGGAGCGTGATAAGATAGGGTCGGTGGCGTGGGAGCCCCGGGGTGCGCCGGGCGGCGGATGGCGTTGTTTGTTTGATGGGTATATATGGGGGGTGAGCGAAAATGGGAATCTTATTTCCCTCTCAGAGCTCCTCTCCATTTCTGGTACGCGTCCGAATTGGGGGTGCCCGTCCTCCCACTCGTCCTCCGCCTGCCGTCCTCTTAACCAGCTCATGGCCTTTCGCAGGGCCCAGCATCTGCCAAACCTCCCAAACCAGCAACCCCCGCCGCCCTATCCACACCCCTCTCCCTATCCGTCCCTCGACGCCCAGGGCCACAACCTCCCCCAGCAGCCCATGCCGCAGCCCGCCGACGCCGCGTCCCCCACCATGTCCTCCAAGCGCGCCCGCCACGACCTCAACGACCCCTCCGTCCCCGCAGACGACGGCTTCGTCCACGACCCCGACGCCGGCGAGTCTGGCCAGGACGACGACGACGACGATGACAAGCCCAAATCCGACAAGAAGGCCGGAAGGAGAAAGATCAAGATTGAATTCATCCAGGACAAGTCCAGACGTCACATCACCTTCTCAAAACGAAAGGCGGGCATTATGAAAAAGGTCCGTTCCTCCTCCACCGCGCGCGAGTTCACTCCATCCTCACCGCGCGCCCTATTCGCCTCTTTTGCCGTCGCTTGCAGGCGTACGAGCTCTCCACCCTCACCGGCACCCAAGTACTTCTCCTTGTCGTGTCCGAGACCGGTCTCGTCTACACCTTCACCACTGCCAAGCTCCAGCCTCTCGTTACCCAGCCCGAGGGCAAGAACCTCATCCAGGCATGTCTCAACGCGCCCCATGGCCAACTACCCTCTTCCATGCCCGTCGGTACCCCCATCAACCGCACCTCCATGCCCATGCATCACCCTCCCAATGTCCCCGGCGGCCTCGCCATAGGCTCAGGCGCGGGGCAGAAGGAGGATGACGCGCATGAGGAAGCCGAGGACGCGCCTGCCGCTGCGGGCGACGCGTCTGACCGTCCCCGCAAGCGCCGGCGCGCGTCGTCCTCCGCGGGCGCTCGTGCCGCGAACAACAACGCGGGCGCACCTGCGGGCGCGCCGCAGAACCAGCCTGGCGGGCCGAGCACGTCGCCCCACCAGCGCCCGACCGCGATCCCGCCTGCCGCGCCACCGCTCGCCATCCCTGGCGTGCAGCAGATGCCCCTCGAGCACTCACCTCGTCAGGGCCAGGCGACGCCCACAAGTCCCCAGTACGCGCAGCCCGGCGCGGGGGGATACCCACCGCCGCCGAACGCGGGTGGCGACCCGAACATGTACGCGCCGCCTCAGCACCAGCAGCAGCAACACGGAGGGTACCCCAGCGGGCCACCACAGCCCTACCCTGGGTTCGGCCACGAAGGCGGCGCGCCTGGGCAGCAGCCAGGGATGCAGGGCACCCCGTGGCAGCCGGTGCAGCAGCACGGCAACCAGCAGTACGCGAGACGGTAAGACGAGGAGAAGTGCGCCCCGAGGGGCGGTGGCGACGACGCGGGGAGTCGCAGGTGTTTGGATTGCTGGGCAGGAAGACACACGGACCCTGCCTGGATGGACAAAGGCTTGCTCGTGGTGTGTCCTGGGTCGCTTGTTTGGTACCGCCTGCTCCTGATGATGATGATGACGACGACGACGAATCTCTCTGTACATGACGGCTGCTCGTGTTCCCTTCTCCATACTGGTCCGCGCTTCTTGTTCATACCTTCCCCCTCGCTCCCCTCCACTCTTGTCCCCGCCGCCGCGAGCCGCCACGCCCAACTCGCCCTCCCCCATCCTCCGATCCGCCCCGCTCCCCGCTCTATGTTTTCCGTATCCTTAACTGCCTTCACTCTTGCGCGTCGTGCTTCGCTGTGTTTCTGTGTTTCCGTTGAATCTCGAATACGATACGATGTATTTGTCTCCTGACCTTCTTGCGTCGAGCGACCGCCCCAAGTACGTGGCGTGGATCGTAGTACGAAATACCGAAGTGGCGTGTCCAATCTGCCTCGCCCTCTTCCCCTTGTTTCCTATACGCGTACTACCACCACAGCCCTCCCAATGAAATGCATTCACGCAATACCCATCCGTTCGCATGATCGCCGTCGCGTCCATCCACGCGCCTCGTCATATGCATTCAATTGTCGCCGATCGCGAGATTCGCGACCCACAGCGCAGGTTCAGGACGCGCCGCCCAAAAGCGGGGGGCTTTCATTTCGCGTACAGCATTCCGGAAACACGATCGAGCGTGGGTGGTGCGAGTGCCTGCCGGATGGAGGAGGCATGCGGGCTGCAGGGCCCCCCTGGCCTGATACGGCGCAGATGCCATCGGGCGGGCGACCGCGCGAGTGGGAGCCGTGCATTTTGGGGGCTGCCGCACGCACGTCGGAGGTTGCGGCCGTGCCACCGTACCGCGTGCGTAGTACTGTCCCGGATGGGCAGGTGTGTATGAACGCCGGCGTCGGGTGGGGACAACTGCTTTCGGGTCGTGGTGAGTTCACTAAACTTCGCTGTCAGATTTGCTGGGACGATGCATCGACTCGGAAGGCTGATGCTTGTACACGCAGAAATTAGAAGCACGACGCTGAGATGGCACGAAGAACCACATGAAGACGCGGTCACGGGGCGAGAAGCCCACGCGGGGCCGTGCTGGATGTTGCGCAGACCCTCTCGATCGAGGGAGGGGTCGGGATTCGTTGTGCACCGTCATCTCCTCCGCTCATCTCCTCTCGTGGTTCTCTCAGCTTGTGTTTTCTTCAGAAAATAGGACCATCAGTGGCCTAGGCAGTTCAATATTGCTCGCGGCTCTGACTAGCATGATGCCCGGTCCAACATCGAATTGAACCTCCTGCGCCAAAGAACGTGGGCTGACCACGATCGGTCTCTGCAGATCGTCAGCCTCGCCAGCCTCCCCTTGGGTATACAGAACGGCTGCCGCTGCTAGTTGGACCTCATCGTCCCTTCGTTCTCGACGGTCACCCTTCCCCTCAGGACTGGCGACCCCTTCCTCATGTCTCCCTCTCTCGCGCTCGGTGTCGTATGAGGTGACTCTGCCTCCGACACTACCCATCTGCTCCGGCATAGTATGCTCAATGGCGTGCGATACTCGGACATCAAGGTTGCTGGTGCTGTGGATCTTGTCTGGGTTCCAACGGCTCAATGGCCCACCCTTGCAAGACTTCCTTCGTTTGCCAAGTCAAGCACGCCGACGAAGGATTGTTCATCTACTAGACGGAGGGGTTCCTGGGGTATGTCATGCCTGCATTAGCTGTCGGTACTCCTACTGACCGCGAGTAGCGTCATCCTGGGTACCCTTCCCCCATAGGTCAGCCGCCACTCAAGAGCAATAGACCGTGCACCACCATCCGCTCATCCGGGGTCGAGGTCGTCGACGACGATGTCAATCATATCCATATCTTCGACGGTCGACCAGCAGCACAGCTCCGAGTCTCAAGCGTCCCTGGCCTGTGGCTTCTCGACTTCTCCGGTCTCTCTTTTCCTCTCTCTTGCTTCGCTCTTTTCTCTCTACTCGACCAGCTGTCGTCTCGTCTCGCTCTCGTCTCGCTTGTCTAGTCCCGCGCTCGTCGTCATTGTCTCCCTTCCGCTCTGGTAGTTACCTCTCCTCCACCTCTTCCATGCGGCAGACACTGGCGACCCTCTTCAAGCGCACTGGCGACACAAGTCTTTCGTTTTCTTCCTCTGGATAGCTCTCGTACTGCTCCTCGTCAAAATCCATCAAACCCTTACAACATCACAAAATTGCAATAACCTCGAACAACACTGCGAAACGGACGAAAATCCAGACTTCTTTTATCTTACTTTCTCTCCACCTAATATGTACGATACGATACCGTAGCAGGCCCGATCTCGCCCACCCTCCCTTGTCGCCCCGGTCCCTACGGCTTGGTACCCAGCTCGACCCCGGCGACCTCCTTCACCTCACCGTTCTCCTTGTCCTCCCTCTCGTCGAGCCTCAACGGCTCAATGGCCCGCTCTTCTGAGGACATCGCGGACACCCTTCTTCGACTACGCCAAGCATGTCGACGCATCATCCTGTGTTGTTGGAGGCATTTATACGGTACGTCTGACACTCCGACAGCGAGATTTCCCTTTACTCACCGCATACTATAGCCCCCAACCACGTCCACTCTCAAGCTACCACCTCGACAAGCTCGGTGCCGCTTATCAACTCATCCATGGCTCGTCTTCCAAGTTCTCCCTCTCGTCGAACCCCAACGGCTCAATGGCCCGTTCTTCTGAGAACTTGGCGGATGCCCTTCTTCGACTACGTCAAGCACGTCGATGGAGGCTCATCGGAAGCATTGCTATGGTATGTCTGCTAGCTTCGATATCATTTCGCCCACTCATCGCATATAGCTTTTGACCTCGTTCGCCCTCATTCCGTCACTTCGTCAACCTCAGTGCGGCATTCTCAAGCCGGCATTTAGTCAAGTTCGATGCCGCATATCAGCTCATCACCAGCAAGCCAGTACTCGAGGGCCCAACCTGTTCTGTAACATGTCCGTCCTTTCCACTGTCGATACCCTGGTCCAGCTGGACGTCTACACCAGCTTTCAAGACCACGACCGTCCCACTTTTGCAGGCCTCCGGAGTCGTCGCCGGAGCGCTCCGGAAAGTAGTTCGCGTCACGTCCACCCCTTCGACTGTCGGCATATTGCAGCACTGCTCTCCGAGTCCCAACACTGTTGGCTCACTGGTTCCCGCCCGTTCTCATCCATATCCCGTTTCTCTGCGTAACCGTCGTTGAGGTTCTTCCGGCTCTTCCTCGCTCATCTCTTCGACGCGCAACTTCCACCGAGGCCCTTCTGGCTTATTCCTTAGCTCGACCTCTTCAACGTTTCCCCCTTCCAATCGTGCAGAAGCCAATTCGTCGTCCAGCTTCTCCACGCACTGTGTCCATCCACGACCACCGCACTAGTGCCTCCGGCTCGACACCCAGCTCGACCTCCGCGACAATCTTCTCCTTTTCCACCGGCCGCGTTCCACGACGTCGATCAGGCGCCGACCGACTTCAAGCTCGTGTGTTCTCTGAACGCTGCCGTTTCTCGAGGGTCTTCACCACACACCGCCGATGTCCCGCCGTATGTCAAGCAGACCCCGCTCTTGGTCTCCACGGCGCGGCACCTCTCGTTAACCAAGACCCTCTGTCCATTTGAGCCACCCCTCCACCAGCATTCGGGCACGCTCTCGCTATCTCCCAGTCTCAACGGTCACACTGCGGTATAGTGAGCGCGTGTTCGGACGTTGATCCGCGTACCTCCTCGTCATCCAAGCCCGATATCCCGGCCGTCTTCGCCCGACTAGCGTTCACGGCTGACGATTCTCGGCACTCCCGACTCTTGAGCACCCTAGGCGGTTTGGCGACCGCCTTGTGGACCGTTCCTCGGTCACGTTGTCCTTCTTGATGTTTTGTCTCGTAACATCGGTATGTGCTTATATCGGGTCTAGAGACAATTCGTTCTCATTTTATTCGCAGACCCCATCGCGCGGCCCACAGCGCGCGATCGCCGTTATGTCCTCCACGAAGAAGTGCTTGCATCTGCCGGCATGAGGCGCAATACTCTGGCACCGTTCATCCCGCGAATGCTCGTTCATTCAAGTTCGCCCCGAGCTTGTCCCTCCAGTCCGGATCAGCTCGCCTCGTCCATCCTGTGCCTTCGACTCTAGGCAACATAAGCCTTCACGCATATGTCTGCCTGGGGCAGAAAGGCGCACTCGCTGTCCCGTCAGGCGTTCCAGCATCGCTCGGACTTGTTCATTATTTTCCCCTCGCATCTGGTGAGCACTTTATTTGGTTTAGTACGATCCAGTCACTAATATTTCCTACGCAGACTCAAACTCAGCCCGACAAGGGTGCATCCTTGTCGTTCTCACGGAGAGAACGGTGCCCCTCCGCATCCTCTTCTGTGCACGGAAGGCGACGCGGAGTTTTCATGCGGCGTACCTTGTCGGAGGTCGATCTGCGACAAGGCGGCTGCAGCGTGTAAAAGTCCGGTGCAGGTACGTCGTATCGCCCATCCTAGTTGCGCAAATGGCTCACTATCATCGTATGCAGGTATAGCCTGCAACCCCCACCCAAAAGGGCTTCGTCTTCCACTACCGAAGACATTGCAAGCCCTTCACCCACGACACCACTACTGTGCCGCTACTAAGACCGCTTCCGCGGCACCAGCAATTGAACCCACTACTCCCAAGCTGGACGCTTTCGTTAATTCTACCGTGGCGCGGTGATATGGCCAGTCGCCGTCCACGATCAGGAACCCACCCTCCTTCGCGGGCGTACCCGGTGAGTTGCTCTCCACCTTACATTTGTTCATCTTTAACTGACGGCCATGTTAGGCATGTGACCCCTTGGCGAAGGAGTTCTCGCTGGATGCTACCCGCTTCGCTTTGCACTGTGCAAGATACGACGCCCCCGTCGTCTGCCGCCCTTTCATCCTCAGCACGCCGTCGCCGGCCGACAGTGTGCGAGTGGGATGGAGGACGGAGGCCCAGACGACCCGGTGTAATTGGTGTACTATCACCCTCAGTATTTACTGGTCTTTCCTTTGTCCTAGTTCATGTAGGGCACGGGACTGGTGGTGGACGCGCTGCCAGGACCATGTTGAGTTACGCTGCAAAATCTAGCCGTGTTTTCAAGTGATCTTGGCGATGTGAATGCGAGTGATCTCAAAGTTCGGCGAACCAAATTCCAGATAGAAAATCTCATCGAACAGGCACCTGAGACCTGCTTTCCCATTTCAATAGCTCCGGCATGGGCAGTGCTAGTGTCGATACCTTTCGCGTGTCAAGGTCAACATCGATGAGGTTCCGATCCTATTCCATTGGTACAGCCAAGTTCAAACAATCCAGAAACATCAGTACAAACGTGGGTCATATGAAGTACACCCTCTACTCGTCATCAAACACCAGCGCACGGACCTCGATCGACTCGCGGTGCGGCGCGTCCTTGGGGGCGGTCGCGTCGAGGAACGCCGAGTGCGGCGTCAGGCGGGCGCGGTCCTCCTCCGAGTCGTAGCACTTGATGAGCGTGACCTCCTCCGGGGTCTGGTTCGAGAGGTAGTACCAGCGGTGGTTCGGGTTGTAGCGCACACTGTACGTGCTGCCCTCGCGGTGCGGGTAGATGAAGCGCACGGACACGAGGTCCTCCGGGGCGAGGTAGCGCCAGTCGGAGACCGCGAGCGGCTTGTGCGCGACAGGGTGGTGGATGGGGCGCCAGACGTTGATGATGCGCACGCGCGACTTGAGCAGGCGGTCGGCGTCTTCGGGTAGGTGGTACTTGACGCGGTTCACGCTCGCGTTGTACGTCTGGTCGATGTGTACGCGCTCCTGTAGGTTGTGTGAGGGGCTGCGCCGGCAGGGGCGGGCTGAGTTGGGAGGTAGACGTACAACGGGGCCGCGGTAGGTCACCGGCTTGTCATTCGTGACCTCCTGCACCTGCTTGCTCCTAAATGATACGAACGGTATGGTTAACGACCTGCATCCGCGCTGTGCGCAGAAGGGCGGCAGAGGGCGTACCTGATGGTGTGGTCGAAGATGAAGACGCGCTTCGCGCCTGCGACCTTCTTCAGGATCTCCTCGACCTCGGGGTAGTACTTCTCCTTGATGCGCTCCTCGTCGTTGAACTCGCTCTCGACGCTCGGCCACTGCACGTACTGGAACCCGTTCTGGTCGAGCGAGAACTCGGACTCGTGCCCGCGCGCGTCGTGCACGAGCACCGGCTGTGGGTCCGTGCCGATGTTCGTCGACGGCTTGCCCGCAGGCGGCTCCTGCACGTACTGGTACGGCGCCTCGTCGCCGACCGGCGCGTAGTAGTTGAGGGTGGTCGGGATGTCGTGCGGGGTGAGGACGCTCGCGGTGGCCATTCTTTGCTAGTAGTGGTGGTGGAGACTGGGTCTTACGCTGTGGTGCTGTGCGAGTCGACGGAAGAACGGAAGATGATGGCGAATACGCATCCCACCGCGCACTATATATCCTCTCCCGCCCCGAAGCTGCATGTCAGTGCCGTACCCCGCCCACAGGCCCCGATGCGCGTCCCACTGGGACGGACCCGGCCCAGTGCTTGCTCATCCCCGGCTCGATAAGCCAGTGCTCAGTCATCTCTGTGCGCAAAAGGAGAGGATTGCCACGCTCGAGCCCCTCGCGCGGCGTCCTCGCACCATCCGCGGTCCCAATGAGGCAGGGATTCGGTGCTCTGAGGGCGCTAGCGCCGCGTATTGCGGGGGAGTGCGCGCGGGGACGGGTGTCGCCATCCAGAACGCCGGTGACGCAAGATGGACGAGTTTGTTCCCCGGCCTTTGTTTAGACATGGGATTAGGGTCAGGTGGACCGCCAAACTACAAATGGTCGTTATTAATGTGGCTCTCGGGCTCGGAAGCGGGCAGAAGACTTCACCTGTGGCGGATGCGCAGTGAGTTCGAGTGAGCTGTGAGAGCAAACATCGCGCGAGCTGCTCTCCAAGCACCAGGCGCTTCTCTTACACACGTATTGGCCGAGACCGTATCAGTGCGATGTTCGTCGGGATATGTGTGAAGACCCTTCTTTGGAAGCACCTACGACCAGACGACACGCTTGCGGTTCCTCGAGGGTCGCTTGCGATCTGCTGTTTCTCATTGCACAGCCATTGCCGCCGTCTTAGCATCCCAGCCTGCAAGAAGGAACATGCACACATGGCACAGGACGTAGCAGTAGAAACGAATCCAATCCATGACCTGCTTGTCGACCTAAAACAATGGCCACAGGCCAACATGCTCCTTACGCTTACGGCTCCTGGCCGTCGCGCTGAGCCTCAAGCCCATATACCAAGCCCAGCGCAACCCGTGCCGCGGCGCGTCGGCGCTCGTCCTCGTCCTCCATACCCGCGATCTCAGCCTTCATGCCCTGCAGCGCGCTAAACACGCGCGAGAGGTCGAAAGGGGCGAACGAGGACTCGTCGCCATCCTCCGAGTCCAGCGAGAGATCGGCGGAAGTGTCCGCGTCTGCGTCTGTAGTAGCGCTGGCGGGGTGTGTCGGGGTGGAGGTAGTACTTGAAGAGCTAGCAGGAGCTTCTTGGGAGTGCGTGGTAGACGCTGGTACGGAAGATGGAGGGGACTGAGCGACCGGTTGCGACACTGCGTGAGACTCGGAGGCGGGTGCGAAAGCTGCGGCACCGAACAGCCTGCGGGAGGTCTCCAGGATCTCCGCGCGGGATGGCAGGTCGGGGTCGTTGTCTCCGTCGCCATCCTCGTCGCCAAGAGCACCGTACCCGCTTGAGTGTAGTGCGTCTCGCTCGACGAACACGCTCTCATCGCCCCCAAAGTCGGAGATGGATGTGAGCGAGCGGTACGACGCGCCTGTGTGCATCGGCGTGAGCCTAGCGGTGTCGTAGCTGACTTCTAGCAGCCGATCGTCCCTGTGTCCGAAACCGGACCCGAAGCCATGCTGGGGCAGGTGGAGGTTTGAATCGGAGGTGACGGAGACGAAGTCCGCGAAATCGTCCTCGAACCCGTGCTCTGCGCTGGCTGCAGCGTGGTAGCTCTCGTCATCTGGCCGGGGCGTACGAATAGCAGGAGGGGTCGTCATGTCCTCCCATCCCTCCGCGGAGTGCACTGGGGCGCTGGTGACCCACGCCTGCATCTTCCCCGCCTCCACTTCCCCGACGCGTTCTGGCACCTTGCCATCGGTGCTGTTGCGCGTGTATTGTAACCCTGACCCGGCCTCCTCGTCCCCTAGCCAGCGCTCGAGCTCCTCCATCTCGCGCTGCATGCGGCTCTTGCGCGCGTTCGCAGCAGCGGCAGCGATGGCCTCGGTCGGGTCTGCGGAGGAAGCGGAGGGGTCCGCGATGAGTGCGCGGAGACCGTCGTCGGCCTCCTCCTCCAGCGCCCAGCCGAGGAGTTCACGGGCGCGGGATTTGCGTTGTCGCGTTGTCTGGGACTGGACGATGGAGGGCCACATAATCGTGCTGAGCGCATCGATAACGCGGGGTAGACCAGGGATAGCTGAAGAGAACAGAATGAGAAGCAGACGTCTTCGTCAGTCCAACGAAGACGTACCCGAGTCTTCATCGTCAGAATGCCTGTCACGATCTTGTGTTGGGCGGCGGTACGATCGCTCGCCTTCGACGAACTCAAAGCCGTGAGTGGACAAAAACTCGTCGAGGCCATCGTCTTCGGTGCTTAGTGGTGCAGCGGAAGCAGAGACCGATACACTGTCGCCAAATCGCACCGCCAGAGACACCTCGGGATCATAATGCTGGATCTTAGTGGCAATCTCTGGGATGTGTTCTTTGTACGGCTGATGAGTGCGCCCATGAATACCGCATGGGACCTCGATCGGGAAGAAGCAGGCACTCACCTCGCCCGGTCCCCACACGTAGATCACCGCCGGCACACCGATGGCATGATGTACCCTGAAGTGCTCGAACTCATGTGTCTCGAAGTGAACGTCCGCAGTGTAGTACTTGTTCACGATTGTCCAAGGGACGCTGGTACTGCTTCCCGCAGACAGCGGATTATTGCCAGGGCCGATAGTCGACGTAACGGATGTGCGCAGACTAGGGTCGGCCTCTGTCGCCTCCGTGGACTGAGCCACACCGTCGGGGGATGCTGTACGAGAAGCGGAGAGCGCCTGGATACCTGGGGGATCATTGGGCGTGGGACGAGGAGGCGATGCGAAGGTGGTGCATACGTTCCACGAACTGGTGAGCACGGCTCGCGGAGGGAGATATGACGAGAATTCTGCAGCCAGCGGTGTCGGACATGGTGCGTTCGTATGTCGGACAGAGAGCTGGGTGGGGGGGAGAGACAGGCTGGCAGGCTCGGCAAGTGTGATATATCCCTCCAAGCCGTGCGGCGGGAGTAGGCGCCCATTGAGACTGCTAAATAATGTTAGGCGCTCCCAGTAGCACTTCTTTCATCTCGACCAGCAATGCATCTGCGCCCGCAGCCTCTTGTGCCTGCCCTCCCCAGCTCTTCTGCTCCCTGCTGCCCTGGAAACCACATCACTTACCCCACAGTGCTGTCCAGCCTTCAATATGACACAGCTCTCCCTGAGCGGGATCGGCATTCGGCTAGCCGCAGGCATACTTAGTAGAAGGCAATGCACCGACGTCTGCTACAGTCATAGTTGATTGGCAGCGGGGCAGAGTAGCCTTCGTGGCCATGGGTGAAGGCTATCAAGGGTGAGAAGCTAGATATAATGGTAGGAAGGCAGAAGACTTCCTCTCAAACGATGCCGCCTCGGTGAGCAAGGTCCTCTCTGGTATACCTTGAACTATCTTCAGCCCGTCTACTATCCGCGACAACACATGTGGCTCCTCGACACTTACACCGCTCAGTTCGAACATGTCGCCAACCCTCAGGATGTCCCCTTCCCTGGTTATGCCATCTTGTCCCACGTGTGGGTCAAGGTTGGACCCGGCGAGCAGACATTCCAGGACGTCCAGAGGCTTACCGCGGCGGCTCTACACGCCCACATTGCTTCCTCCTCGACACGCCCGTCTCCAGATGCGCTCGCAATCCAGGAGCTCTGCCCGAAGATCCGCGGATTCTGTGCCTTGGCACGCAAGAATGGCTTCCGCAAGGTCTGGATTGATACGTGCTGCATCGACAAGACCAGCAGTGCGGAGCTTTCCGAGGCTATCAACTCCATGTACCAATGGTACGCCCGTGCCGCCATCTGCTACGCCTTCCTCCACGACGTACCCGGTGACGAAGACCCTCGCGAGGCCGACTCCGCCTTCCGCGGGTCCGAATGGTTCACCCGAGGATGGACTCTGCAAGAACTGATCGCGCCCAGCCGCGTCGTCTTTGTCTCAGCGGAATGGCTTCCACTCGGAACGAAGGCTTCCTTCGCGGGCGTCATCGAGGAAATAACCGGGATCGACCGCGACGTACTCACTCGCGAGCAGGCGCTGGACTCGGTGAGCATCGCGCGCCGGATGTCCTGGGCCGCTAGGCGGTTCACCACGCGCATCGAGGACGAGGCGTACGCGCTCATGGGCATTTTCGGTGTCAATATGCCGACGATCTACGGCGAAGGGCGGCATGCATTCGTTCGCCTGCAAGAGGAAATCCTCAAGCGGAGCAATGACCAGAGTATCCTCGCGTGGGGCGACATCCTTGACAACCGTCTACTCGAACAACCTTCCTCTGACCCGGACTGCGTTCTCTCACCCTCGGTTGTCCACAACGGCATGCACGAGGAAGAGTGGGAGCAAAACCGCCTGCTCGCTTCGTCCGCTCGCGCGTTCGCGCAATCCGGAGACGTTATCCCCCTTCGCCCCGAAGAATTCGCAGCCATAATCGGAGTCCCCTTCCATCCTCCCGAGTACACAGTGACGAACAGCGGCATGCGAATGCGTGTCCCCGTTCTCACTATCTCCGTCGGACCCAAAACCACGCTTCTTGCCATCCTCGCATGTCGCACGACGTCCAGATCAGACTGTTTGATCGTCCTCTTCTTGACGCCCCAGCCACAGTCGCTCGTGCACCTCGTCGGACAATACGTCAGGGCTGCGGCCAGCGTAGGGGAGAAGACGGGGGAAACCACATTCAGCCGCTACCGCGCAATCACCCTATCGACGCAACATCTCTCCCAATCGTGCATGACCACCGTCTACGTCCCCTATCGCCTCCCCCATCACGAGTTTGTCCCCGACCTCGCGCCAAGACACGCAGACTACTTCGGTCCGTGCACGGTCGAGCTGCTCCCATGGGTGCGCACCCGTCTTCAACGCGCCGGATACGTCCTGCAGCGCGATGGGGACGACGACGAAACCATGGCCGGTCCGTGGATCTTCGACAACGAGCATGACGAAGACACGACGCTCGTCCTCGTTGACGCGGATGGTCGGAAGGAGGCAAGCATACACCTCGGGCTGTGCTTCTGCCAAACGCGCTGCTGTGCGCACTCTCGGCAAACACATTCCGAGCGAGCCCCGCAGTGGTCGCTTAGCGCGACGGTGTGCGCGTCTGGTCGGGGCGCGTCTTCCAGTACCCCGGGCAAGCGCGGCGCGTACGTGAAGAGGCACATCCGTGCTTGGGAAGATGGCGCGAAGGCTTTCAAGAGCGCGTCGGCCACAGTCACGCTGCGATTCGCGTTGCTGTCGGACGTTGGGGAGGTCACGCGCTACTCTTTGGACATCGACGTCCAGAGGCGACATGGGCCTGCGCCCTCGCTATCGAGCCTCTCACTAGGCCACGCGGCCAGCAGTTCCGCAGAGCTCAGCTCTAGCAGTGTAGGGGCCAACGGGTACTCCCCAGACCGCGTCGAGAGCAACGAAGATGAGACTGAGGGGGAGGTCCTGGGATACATAGGACAGTACGGCTCGTGGTGATGGGCGCATGTAAGTTATATGTAACAATGCACAGCACGCGTGGGCAACCACCGAGAGATCCAAAGGTTCCGAGGCGTGAACAGCATTCGAAGGGAGAGCCTGAATCCACCATGTCTTGGCGTCGGGATATGTTTTGACGTCTTCCACCCACCGATCGGCCATAGTCAACCCAAGGATGGTCCTTGCTGCTTGCTCGTCGGGCAGTCCTCTTTTAGCACAGCAGCTGACCATGCCACAGTAAGTCCCCGCATCCTGAACAGGCTCGAAAACATAGTCACTATCGTCTTGCGTCACAGGCGTTCGGTATGGCGACACTTGATTCTTCGCGGGCGCACATCCTTAGAAAGCAGCGTTTACCTCCCGGCGACACTAAATGGCTGCCTCATATCTTCCCCGTATGGTGCTAGAATTCTGCGCAGGGGTCTCGAGCTCGGAGGTGTCTCCGTTTCTATCCACCATGCTGACTGAGCGAGACGATTAGAAAGCAAGACCTCCGAGTCTGCGGAGGAGGAGCGCACTGGCACCGGCTTCGCAGCGAGCCAGTATATATACATGCGGAGCCTGTCCCACAGCACCATCTTCACTCCGCTTGCTAGCCTTCACCGCACGACACCAGCACTTTCAGCCCAGCAGAAATGGCCACCGCAGCAGCACTCGCACCCCGCGACATCCCGACCACGCTCAACTACTATGTGCCGCTCGACGGCTCGACCGAGGCGCCCTATTCATACGTCGAGCCCCCGGCAGACAAGCCCCGCACCAACGTCGGCGGGGAGCCCTACCCCGTGACCATCCGCGACGCCCGCACGAGCCAGGAGGAGCTCACGCTCGACAAGAACGGCTTCCAGTTCGTCAAGTGGCCGAGCGTCGAGAGCGCGTTCGACAACGACGAGCGCATCAAGGAGAAGTACTACCCCGAGGTCGAGGAGCTCTTGAAGAAGGTCGCGGGCGCGAAGCGCGTCTTCATCTTCGACCACACCATCAGGTATGTTTACATTTCATAACCACCGCCGAGGATCCGTTGCTGACGACACACACCAGGCGCCGCAAGCCCGGAGATTCTACTGAGGAGGGTCCTGGAAACCGTGGCCCGGCGGTTAGTGCACTCTTGAACCTTCTAACCTTCGGGCGAAATGCTGACACCCGCCGCAGGAGCGCGTGCACATCGACCAGACCTACCAGGCGAGCGTGAACCGCGTCAAGTACCACCTCCCCGAAGACGCAGACCGCCTGCTCAAGTCGCGCGTGCGCATCATTAACGTCTGGCGGCCCATCGAGAACCCCGTCGCGCACCACCCGCTCGCGGTCTCCGACTGGCGCTTCCTCGACGAGAAGGACCTCGTGTCGACGCGGCTCATCTACCCGCACCGCGAGGGCAGCACGTACAGCGTGCGCTACAACCCGAACCACAAGTGGTACTACCTCTCGGACCAGACGCCGGAGGAGGTGATCCTGATCAAGTGCTTCGACTCAGAGGAGGACAAAGCGCGCCTGACGCCGCACACGGCGTTCCCAGACCCGACGGCGCGTAAGGACGCGCCGCACCGTCAGTCGATCGAGGTCCGTGCTTTGGTGTTTGACGATGAGTAGAGAGGGGTGCGGTCTGTAGACTGTAGTCTGTAGTACGTGGATCTGCGCTTTGTGTTTCTGGATTGTATAAGTTTGGATGTATCAATGGAACTGGATCGAAACCTCTCATGTTGGAGCCGGCCGCGCTGCTCTTGCAAGGCGTTGGAGATCAGTGACTCCAACACCAGCTCTGGTTGGGCGAGGGCATACGACCCAGGTGTATGTTCGTTGAGCTTCTAGACCACCCGCCCTCAATAAAGTCACTGTGAAAATAGACTAAATTTGCAGCGTAACTCAACATGGTCCTGGCAGCGCGTCCGCCACCAGTCCCGTGCCCTACATGAACAAGGACAAAAGAGAGACCAGTAAATACTGAGGGTGATAGTACACCAATTACACCGGGTCGTCTGGGCCTCCGACCCTCCACACCACATGCACACTGTCGACCGGCGACGGCGTGCTGGGGATGGAAGGGCGGCAGATGACGGGGCGTCGTATTTCGCACAGCGCAGAGCGAAGCGGGGTGGTACCCAGCGAGAACCCCTTCGCCAAGGGGTTGCATGTCTACGCTGGAGGTAAGACAAAAACCGTCAACGATGAGAAGAAGTGTGCTTACTGAGTACGCCCGCGAAGGAGGGTGGGGTCCTGATCGTGGACGGTGACAGGCCGCGTCGTCGTGCTACGATAGGATTGACGAAAGCGTCCAGCTTGGGAGTAGTGGGTCCAATGGCTGGTGCCGCATAAGCGGTCTTGTTAGCGGCACAGTGGTGGTGCCGTGGGTGGAGGGCTTCAGATGTCTTCGGTAGTGGAAGACGAAGCCCTTTTGGAGGGTGCAGACTATACCTGGACACGATAATCGAGTTGACTGTTTGCGCAACTGGGAATGAGCGGAGAGACGTACCTGCACCGGGCGTTTACACGCTGCAGCCGCCGAGTCGGAGGTCGACCTCCGACTAGGTACGCTGCATGAATACCCCGCGTCGTCTTCCGTGCACAGAAGGGGATGCGGAGGGGCATCATTCTCTCCGTCAGAACGACAAGCTTGCACTCTTGTCGGGCTGATTTCGAGTCTGCGCAGGATATATCAGTGACTGGACTGTACTGAAGTGGATGAAGTACTCACCAGATGCAAGGGGGAAACAATGAGCAAGTCCGAGCGAGGCTGGAACGCCTGAGGGGACGGTGGGTGCATCTTTCTTCCCTCGACAGACATATGCGTAGTTGCTTATGCTGCCTAGAGATGAAGACACGGGATGGACGAGGAGAGTCGATCCGGACGATCTTGTGCCAGTCGGAAAGGATGAGCTCGTAGCGAACTTGAATGGACGGAAGTTCGCGGGATGAACGGTGCTGGTGTATGCGCCCCATGCGAGCGGATGCAGGCACTTCGAGGACATAGCAGCGATCGCGCGCTATGGGCCGCACGATGAGGTCTGTGAGTGAGGTGAGAAATAGTGTCACTTGAGTGAACATGAGCACATACTGATGTTACGAAACAAGACATCACGAAGGAGAACGTGGACGAAGAACAGTCCACAAGGCGGTCGCCAAGCCGCCTATGGTGCTCAAGAGTCGGGAGTGCCGAGGATCGTCGAACGTGAACGCTAGTCGGGCGAAGACGGTCGGGATGTCGGGCTTGGATGACGAGGAGGTACGCGGATCAACGTCCGAACACGCGCTCACTAGGTCGCAGTGTGACCGTTGAGACTGCGAGATAGCGAGAGCGTGCCCGAGTGCTGGTGGAGGGGTGGCTCAAATGGACAGAGGGTCTTGATAGTCGAAGTACCGCGCCGTGGAGACCATGAACGGGGTCTGCTTGACATACGGCGGGACATCGGCGGTGGGTGGTGAAGACCCTCGAGAAACGGCAGCGTTCAGAGAACACACGAGCTTGAAGTCGGTCGGCGCCTGACCGACGTCGTGGAACGCAGCCGGTGGAATAGGAGAAGGTTGTCGCGGAGGTCGAGCTAGGTGTCGAGCCGGAGGGACCAGTGCGGTGGTCGTGGATGAACAGAGTGAGAAGAGAAACCGGACGACGAATTGGCCTCTGCACGATTGGTAAAAAAAATGTTGAGGAGGTCGAGCTAAGGAATGAGCCAGAAGGACCTCGATGGCGGTTGCGCGTCGAGGAGATGAGCGAGGAAGAGCCGGAAGAACCTTGACGACGATTACGCAGAGAAACGAGATATGGACGAGAAGGAGAGGAACCTGATGAGCCAGTGAGGTTGGGACTCGGAGAGCGGTGCTGCAGTATGCCGACCATCGAACGGATGGACGTGACGCGAACAACTTCCCAGAGCACTCCGGCGACGACTCCGGAGGCCTGCAGAAATGGGACGGTCGTGGTCTTGGAAGCTGGTGTAGACGTCCAGCTGGACCGAGGTATCGACGGTAGAAAGGACAGACATATTGCAGAACAGGTTGGGCCCTCGAGCAGTAGCTTGCTGGTGATGAACTGATGTGCGACATCGAACTTGACGAAATGCCGGCTTGAGAATGCCGCACCGAGGTTGGCGAGGTGACGGAATGAGGGTGGACGTGGTCGAAAGCTATATGCGATGAGTGGATGAAGTTGTCGAAGCTAGCAGACATACATACCTTGGCTATGCTTCCGATTGTATTCTGTCGACGTGTTTGACGTAGTCGAAGAAGGGCATCCTCCAAGTCCTCAGACGAACAGGCCATTGAGCCGTTGGGGTTCGACGAGAGGGAGAACTTGGAAGACGATCCATGGGTTAACTGGTAAGCAGCACCGAGCTTGACGAGGTGACGGCTTGAGGGTGAACGTGGCCGGAGGCTATATGGGGTGAGCAAGCGAAACATTGCTGTCGGACTAGCAAACGTACCATATGAATGCCTCCAACAACGCAGGATGATGCATCGACATGCTTGGCGTAGTCGAAGAAGGATGTCCGCGATATCCTCAGAAGAGCGGACCATTGAGCCGTTGGAACTCGACAAGAGGCAGGACAAGGAGAACGGTGGGTTGAACAATGCCGCCGAGGTCGAGCTGGGTGAAAAGCCGAAGGGACCGGGGCGACAGGAGAGGGTAGGCGAGATAGGGCCCTGCTACGCCGAGTATTATATCGTACATATTAGGTAGAGAGAGTAAGATAGAAAGATGTCTGGGTTTTCGTCCTTTTCGCAGTGTTGTTCGAGGTTATTGCAATTTTGTGATGTTGTGAGGGTTTGATGGGTTTTGACGAAGAGCAGTACGAGAGCTATCCAGAGGAAGAAAACGAAAGAGTTGTGTCGCCAGTGCGCTTGAGCAGGGCCGTCAGTGTCTGCCGCATGGAAGAGGTGGAGGTGACCACCAGAGCGGAGAGGAGACAAAGACGAAGAGCGCGAGACTAGACAAGCGAGACGAAAGCGAGACGAGACGACAGCTGGTCGACTAGAGAACAGAGCGAAGCGAAAAGAGAAAAAGAGACCGAGAAGCCGAGAAAGCCACAGGCCAGGAACGCTTGAAACTCGGAGCTGTGCTGCTGGTTGACCGTCGAAGATATGGATATAACTAACACCACGGTCCACGACGTCGACCCCGGAGGGGTGCACGGTCTATTGCTCTTGAGTGGCGGCTGACTTGCGGTGAGAGGGGACCTAGGATGATGCTACTGACGATAAGCAGGAGTGCTGATAGCCAACGTAGTTAGGAAATACCTGAGAGTCCCCTCCGTCTAGTACCGAAACAATCCTCCATCGGCGTGCTTGCCTTGGCCGAAGAAGGGAGTCTTGCATGGGTGGGCCATTGAGCCGTTGGAACCCAGACAAGAACCACAGAACCAGCGACCTCGATGCCTGTGTGTCGCGCGCCATCGAGCATATGCCGGAGCAGATGGGTAGTGTCGGAGGCACAGTCACCTCATACGACACCGAGCGTGAGAGAGGGAGACATGAGGGAGGGGTCGCCAGTCCTGAGGGGAAGGGTGACCGTAGAGAACGAAGGGACGATGAGGTCCAGCAAGCAGGAGAACCGGTTCTATATACCCAAGGGAGGCTGGCAAGGCTGACGTTCTGCATAGACTGGGCATGTCAGCCTTAGGTCCTTAGCTGGGAGGTTGGATTCGTGTGTAGACCGACAGTGACTACGCCCTGCAGCCTGGGTTGGAGTTGCTTCCTCGTATATGACATGCGTCCCACACCTTCTCACAAATTACGAGCATACAAGGTTGCCAGACGGACATGGCATACTTAACGAGATGGCGATGCACTGGCAAGTGGCCAGCTGAACAGGCTCAAGGGGTGCCTTCATGGCGCGTCCAAGCTTCGCCAGAACTCGGGAAGCTGTTGGAAAGAACGAGAGACGCGTCGGGAAACGCTCTCGACAGCGCGAAGGACGATGAGGAGGGAAGAAAGAGCGAGCAGGTGTCGCGGGAAGACTGCAGCATGCTATCGCGTCTCGGGCACGTGATGGCGTGAGACTGGGCGCGCAGGGCTCTCAGGCGGTAGCATGGGGACCGGGAAGCTCGCTCTCCGACCACCATGGCCAACATGGGTGCCCTGCTCGCCCTCTTATCTCTCTTCGCTGCGCGCGCCGTATGCGGCGGCATCGACAACGTACGCGTCTTGGGACCCCAGGCGGTCAATCTCTGGCAACTCGAGGCGCGCAACAGTGCCGAACGGGCCTCCGCTGCTCATGCACAGCTGCTCGTGCAGCACGCAGGCGACATCTCCGCCTCGGATGCACTTCCCAGTGAAGACGACTCGGACGAGCTACTGAGCGCGCTCGAGCGCAAGTTCCCCGCGCACTGGTTCACGCAGCCGCTCGACCACTTCACGAACGCGTCCGGGCATACCTTCGAGCAGCGGTACTGGATCAGCACGCGTCACTATCGCCCGCGCCCAGATGCACCAGTTATCGTGCTCGATGGCGGCGAGACGAGCGGGCGGGACCGGCTGCCGTTTCTTGACACCGGCATTGTGGAGATCTTGACGAAAGCTACGGGCGGGGTGGGCGTTATCTTGGAACACAGATATTATGGTACGTCGCGTTTTTAGCTGGCGCACGGGTGCTCGGCTTCAGGGCGAAGAACTGTAACGGGGTAGGATCGCTGACGCAACTGCTTCCTTGGGCACGCAGGCCGCACGATCCCAGTTCAGAACTTCACGACCGATTCCTTGCGGTAAGACAGCCCACGCGTGCTGTATCACAGTGAGAGTAAGGAACTGACATCTGGATATAGGTGGCTGAACAATGCTCAGTCTGCCGCGGACTCTGCCAACTTTATGGCGAACGTGAAGTTTCCTGGAATTGACGAGGACCTCGCCGCGCCCAACCACCCATGGATTTACTATGGCGTATGCGCTTGCGCCATGCTCTCGTTGAAGCGTCGTTGACCAGGAGTCTCCTCAGGGCTCATACGCGGGTGCGCGCGCGGCTCACATGAAAATCTTGTACCCGGATCTTGTGTATGGCGCGATCGCGTCTAGCGGTATGCACACCGATCTCACTGCCCCAGCGCGCACTGATGTAACCGCGCGAACCAGGCGTCACTCATGCTGCTCTCGAACTTTGGGAATACGCGGAAACCATCCGGCGCGCGGCGGACGCCACATGTGCTCAGCACCTCGAGAACTCAATCAAGATCATCGACGCCCTCCTCGATGTCCCGGTCACCAAGTACCCGCTGAAAGCGCTATTTGGGCTAGCGAAGCTCAGACACGACGAGGACTTCGTCTCCCTCCTGCAGGTGTGTCGTATACGGTTATCTGGGCTTAGCCGGGCTGCTTATGGATGGGTGATAGAGCCCGATCGGTGGATGGCAAGGGAAGGTTTGGGACCCGGAGGTCGGCAGCACCAGCTGGGATGAGTTTTGCACCGCTCTAGACAAGTCATTCGTACCCTGGGATGCCCCTGAGGTGCTCTCATACGACGAGGACGCCGGCCTTGTAGCGGTCACCGAGGAGTTGAAGGTTCCTCTACCGGTCTACAACTACGCACAGTACATCAAATCGGTATGCAGCCGGAAGAATATTCCCCAGTACTCTGCTAATCACTCCGCATCATGCAGAACTATGTCTCCCGGTGCCCGAACGGCGCTGTCGAGGAGGTGAGCACATGCCTGCCGTAATAGCGGCCAGTACAATGCTGATAGATGTGTGGATAGTGCTTCGGCACATACGATGACGCCAAGTACCAGGGCACGGACCTCAGCCAGACGTGGAGGCTGTGGATGTTCCAGGTTTGCACGGAGTGGGGTTACTTCATGGTGCGCTTCGATGGTCTGCTGCGCCGATGTTGGCATGTTCACAAGTGCATACAGACCGCCCCTCCTGAAGGGCAACCCCGCATTATCTCGCGCCGCATAGACCTGGCATACGAGTCTAAGCTCTGCAAGCAGGTACGATTCCGTTGTGATTTCGACAATAAAAGCGCTCACCTCCACCCCTCTGCCAGGCGTTCGTTCCCGGCAAGGACTTCATTGTCCCGCCGCTGCCTAACATCACCGCGGTCAACTCTCTTGGCGACTTTGACATCGCGGCAGACCGTCTGGCCATTATCGACGGAGAAGGTGCGCTCAGGCTCTGATTCCATCCTTTTCCGCATTATATTAACCACCCTCCAGTCGACCCTTGGCGGCCGGCCACGCCGCACAGTGAGTACGCCCGCGACAGGCCGGACACTATTCTGCAGCCGTACAAGATCATACCCAGTGCGTAATGAGCGTCATCGCCCCTCCACGTCGTCTAAATGAACGCAATAGACGCTGTTCACCACTACGACGAGTACGGCCGCCGTAACCTCTCCGAGGAGCCCATCGAGATCCAGCAGATCCATGAGCAGATGATAGGCTTCGTCGTATCATGGCTGTCGGACTGGGAGGTCCCAGCAGCAGCCTAGATTACTTATTTTGCGCGCAGCTTGGAGGATGTACAACATATGAGATGATCTACAGCAGTTTCCTATTGGAGACGGACACCGGTGACGTCAAGCGCCCGTCGCCCAATGCCTGCGGCCCGACCGCGGATGTTTTCTCAGGTGTTCCCTGCATTCAGTCTCCCACCACTGACGCCAGCTTGGTGCATCTCTATCGCTATCGAGCACACATAGACAGAGTCGAGTGATACTAGACCAAACGACATGGGGAACGACCAATCCCATTCTGCACCACATGATGGCCCCCCAGAGGTCCTCAAGGCGAGGGACTTGCCCTCTATTGCCAAGTATATGAAGTCTACAGAATGCCGCAAGGTTTTCGTCATGGTAAGGCGGGAGATTGAATGAGCGTGATACTGTTTGCTGACATATGTTTGGGGCACTGTGCAGCTAGGAGCAGGTATGCATGTCAATTTAGGAACGATTATGATCGTTGTACTGACCTACACCGTAGGGGTGAGCACGGCAGCGGGTATTCCTGACTTCCGTTCTCCAGGCACTGGTCAGTCTTGCATTTGATCACAAATTTCATGCAACGAAACTGAAGTGTGGCGATAGGCTTATATGTACGCTGGCACTCCATTACGAGCGAATGTACGGACTTACTCAAACGGTATCTTAGTCCAACCTTCAACGGCTCAACCTCCCGTATCCTGAGGCCGTCTTCGAGATTAACTACTTCCGCCAGAACCCCGTCCCGTGTGAGTGCCCTTCACGCCTCAATGCGCAATATTCGCATCGGCTGGCATCGGCTGACAAACTCCGCGTCCAGTTTATACCCTCGCCCGAGAGCTGTATCCAGGCCAGTTTCGGCCGACGCTCACGCATACCTTCGTAAAGCTCCTCGCGGATCATCGCCTCCTGGATACCTGCTTCACACAGAACATCGACACCCTAGAGCGCCAAGCCGGTGTTCCCGGCGACCGGATAGTCGAGGCCCACGGGAGTTTCGCATCCCAACACTGCGTCGACTGCAAAGCGTCATTCGACGGCGCCGCAATGAAGAGGGGCGTCGAAACCGGGGACATCGTCAAATGCAGCGACTGTGGCGGCTTCGTCAAGCCCGACATAGTATTCTTCGGCGAATCGGTAAGTCGCATGGTCTCCGAGTTCGCCACCCCCACTCTCCCGGAGCTCACTCTCCCTGCTTCGCACTATAGCTGCCTCCGGTCTTCCACCAGAAGGTGCCGCGGCTGCGCAGCGCCGATCTGCTCATCGTGATCGGCACCTCGCTCACCGTGCACCCGTTCGCGTCGCTCACGAGCCTCGTGCCCGAGGGCTGCCCGCGCGTACTCATCAACATGGACCCCGCGGGCGACTTCGGCGGGCGCGCGGACGACGTCACCCTGCTCGGGCGATGCGACGAGATCGTCCGCGACCTCTGCAGGGAGCTGGGCTGGGAGGAGGAGCTCGATCGCGAGTGGGGCAAGACGGAGATCCTCCGCCCGCTCGAACAGCTTCTAGTCGCAACGCCCGAACCGGGAGGAGACCTTGCAGCGTCCACGAACGCTACAGCCGATGCCGTACCCTCGCCGGAGAGCGTGGCTGAGGCTAGCGAAGGCTCCCCCGCGGTTGCCACGCCGGAAGCGCAGGATGCACGGGTTGAAGCAGCGGTGGACGCGCTCGTTGAGAAAATCGGGAAGGGCTTGGGGATCTCCGAAGGGGAGGGACATCGTACGCCCACGACAGTGACCATCGCCCCCGAGGCAGCGACTGCGGAGGAGGCGAAGGTCGCGGCAGACTCAAAAGCCCCGGACGATACGCCGAAGACAGATGACGCATCATCGGAACGGAAGGAAGACAGCCCTTCCGCGAGGGAGAAGCTGTAGGTGGGTCAGCGGAACCTGCGAGGTCTCAACGCCTGTATTGCTCGTCGCGTCATACCGCCATACGCATGCTGTCTGTATAACAACTTGTATTAACGCCGCTGAGCTGGGAAGCGTTCATTTCAGGCGCTGAGCTGCGTGGATAATGCCTGATCAGAGCTACATCCGCGCATCCTCCGGGGGGTTCGTCCGAGCCGCCGCACGGAAAGCGTCCGCGCCTCGTGCCGCAGGCGTGCTTCCTCGCGACAGGCCCCCACGGGCACGCCCTTCGATGCCTTCCGCAACAGCAGCTAGTCCGCTATGGACGACCGGCACCCATATCGCGGTGCCCTGGCAGGCCACCTGATAATCGCGGCCGTGCGTAATCGCTGCGGCGTCTCTTCTGACAAGCGAAAGAAGAGGGCTGATGCACTCGGACGCGGACATTCCCACCCGCCCGTGCCTCCTCTCCTCCTCCCAGTTCCATCGATTTTCGTGGCGCCCCTGCGAAAAAGCGTCGAGACTTACACGTTTGCCAGCGTACCCTATGTGAGTGTCAGAGAGCGTGGATTTCGGTCCCCGAAGTGGGCCTAACCGAATATCAGCAGTGACATATGATCATGGATGACCCGGACGAGTTGCTCATGATGTACGATGGCCCTACCAAGATCCTCGAGTCGCGCGACGTCGCGGGCATCGCGCGGTACATGGAATCGGAGCAGTGCAAACGAATATTTGTTCTGGTACATCCGCCACCTTGCTCTGACTGTGTACACCGCGACTGAGACAGCCACACGCAGCTTGGCTCGGGTACGCCTGTGTCGTCTCGCGCGCGACAAAACATGGGATGCTGATCGCGCAGGACCGCAGCTGCGAGCGCGGGGGCAGGTGTGCCGGACTTTCGATATCCGAAGAAAGGTGAGCGCAGCGTTAGGTGCGGCCTCCAGCAGCTGGAAAACCAACCGTCTGCCGCGCAGGATTATATGTGCGGACGCCTTTCTTTGAGGGTCTCGCTCGCGTATCCTGACGGGGGACATTGCGTCAACATTGCGTAGTCCACGATCATGGCACGACTCAACCTGCCGTACCCGCGCGCCCTCTTCGAGCGCACCTACTTCCGTTTCAACCCCATACCTCGTGAGTCCCTTTCGCCGTGCGCATATTACGCCACAGGACCCCGGTGGATTGACCCATTGGACGGACGGCAGTATACACGCTCGCGCGCGAGCTGCACCCCGGCCGCTATCGGCCGACGCCCACCCACACCTTCGTGAAGCTCCTCTGTGACGGCGGTTCGCTGCAGACATGCTTCACGGAGAACATCGACGCCCTCGAGCGGCAGGCAGGCATCCCCCGAAACCGCCTGGTAGAGTTCCATGGAAGCTTCGCGAGCCAGAGTTGTATCGATTGCAAGCAGGAATTCGACGGCCTGAAGATGCCAGAAGCCATAGAGCAGGGTGAGGCCGCACGATGCGAAGCGTGCGGCGGGTTTGTGAAGCCGAGCGTTGCCTTCCACGGAGACCCGGTAAGACGCCGATGCACCCTCGTTGCGCAGGACGGAATGTTGACCATCTTCCCAGCCGCCGCAAGCGTTCACGGATGGCGCGCCCGAGCTGGAAAGCGCGGATCTGCTTTTCGTCATTGGGACGTCGCTGGCGACCCAGCCATTCGCATCGCTGGCCACGATGGTCCCCCAAAGCTGTCCCCGTGTCCTCATCAATATGGACTTCGGGGGTGATATCGGCATGCGGTCGGACGACGTGCTCTTACTTGGCAGATGCGATGACGTCGTGCGGGATCTGTGCAGGGAACTCGGCTGGGACGAGACGCTGGAAAGGGAATGGACGAAAACGGAGTTGCAGGCGCCAGCGAGCGATGTGATGAAGAGTGGGGAAGAACGACGCGCCACCATCCAAGGCGACAGTGCGGTCGGTCCCATCCTCAATGGGATCGATGGAGATCCCCCACTGGAGGACCTACGTCTGGACGGCGCGAACGAGTTCGGTGTGGTGGGCGGTGATGGGGAGTGGCAGGAGCAAGAGCCCAAGTCGGACTCCCTCACCGACCGTTTGCGAACAGCATTGGAACAATCAGAGAAGCCATCATCGCATGCCTCCTCCGACCCAGGCACCTTCGTTGCGCGGTCGTTGAGCGGAGAGGAGTTGTTCGCGGACACGATCGCGGACTACCCGTCTCGACCGGTGGAAGGGCCTGCTGTGGAGGGAGAACGTTTGGTGACAGCGTGACGGACGATTCGATGGTTGACTGTTCTTTCTTGGTTTTTTGTTTGCTCGCGGGCGACGTCCCATGTACTGGTACGCAATGCATTCGGGTGATACCATGCTTATAATCTATGCATGTCTATGTCACGATACCTGATCTACTCTAACAAATTGGTCAATGCACATAATGCTGCCTTGTCAAGACGCCCACTTACTCACGAAGTAATCAAGGCTTCCTGGAGGAAGCTCGCCGCTCGGTCAAACAGCCCTCCTGGCCCGCCAAATTCTTCTTCTGCGTTCGGCTCGTAGTCGAATGAATGCTCCTTGCCCTCTACGACCACCAGCTCCGCACGAACCCCGGCTGCTTCCAACAAAGACTGTAGATTGTGAGATTCTTTGATTACTACCGCGGTATCGCTCGACCCATGGATGAGGAACACCGGCGGCAACGCAGAAGTGATCATGAATTGGGGGAAAAGGTGCCGATGTGCAGCAGGGATGGCTGGGACACTATGATCAGCTTGGGGTTGGTCGCGGAGATGGGCTCGCAGGATCGCGCTGAGGCTTGGGTTGTGGGACCCTATGTAGTAATCTAAGAACGTGCCCATTTGAAGATATAGCCGGCCAAGCAGCATCCTTGGATTAGCCGGGTACCCGGGTATCCGGAAGGTCGGCGGGTGGTAGGCTAATGGCGAGTCTGCGGAGGGCTGCAACTGCGTCGAGGCCGGGTACAGATATTCAGAGAAGTCGCCAGGGTCCAGTATCTCGCGTCCACGGAAGAATGGCTCCGATTTAGGCTCAAGGTATTGCGAGGTCTGCGATAGTAAGGGCCCTGTATGGTGCATATCTACGGAGGGACTGACCGTCATATCGCCTCCCATTCCATACAGAGACAGGACAGCCTTTGGTCTTGGTGATGCATGTATAGCTGCTAGATACGCGCACAGCCCGCCAGCGCTGCTCCCCGACACGGCGAGCGCATGTGGATTGATCTGAAAAGGGCGACCAACGCGAGCGGCCGTGACCCAGTCCTCCAGAATACCTTGGTTCAGTTCGCTTTCGATGAAGTGGAAGAGGTCTTTGATGTCACAGAGGATATCATGTCCGGTAGCAGGAGGAATGAGCCGGTAGTCAGCAGAGATGAATACCATCCCCAGCTCTGTCACGCGTCCTGACATGGGTCAAATGTAAGCAAATGGCCACGCAAGAGATGTTTTTGAATCTTTCCGATTAATGAGAGGGAAACAGATGCTCACGGTGTAGCCATGTAGGAAACCAGCTCTGACGGTTCCCAACGGTCAGAGCGCCTCCATGGAAGTAAATCACTGCGGGCAGCGGCGCGAGGATCTCGGAAGGTGCTGCCTGTTGCGGCGGATACACATCGATGTGAACGGGCTGCCCGTCAACATGTTTGTAGGCATAGGTGAAAGCATCTCCACTGGTTGCGGGCATTGAATGGCGTCTAAGTCTCTATGAGGATGTTCTTAAAGGGCCAAAGAAAGACTGAGATCGAGCTCCAAGTTGAGGGTCGTCGTGGTTGTGTGTCAAGCCAAAGAGACGCGTAAGCGCCCATCGAAGCGCGTCTTGGACGCGACGCGACGCGCCCGTGGCTCGCGATCACTTCGCTCTCTTCCACCACCACCAACCCCCCTCGCCTCTTGGCCCCGCTCATACCACTCTCGCATGGCAACAGAGTCTCTACGAATACAGACCTCCGCCAAATGGCAGAAGGCTTTCGAACGCCTGAACGGGGAGGAGCCAGGAATTCAAGGGCTCCTGTCTTTTAGCCAGGTATGCGAACAATTCTTGCCGTTAACATTTAACTCAACGCGACCCTTCGTTATGCAAAAAGGCATGGCAGACAGCTTCCGAATTCCTATATCCACGGGATATCAACGACCCCACCTCTGTCAAAACCAAAGGTGTGCAGCCACGGAACACTCTCGAACTGCGGGGTACTCAGCTTAGCCACAAGATATGCAACAGATTCGAACGGCCTTTGATTTGATAGGCAAGGCAAGGATGCTGTCAATGCTTTTAGAGAACTTTCTCGGTATGTTTCTATGCTTCGCTTTTATGCTTTTCATGCTTGACTGTCGGGGAATACGCTTCAGAGGACATGCGGAGGCAACAGTACCTTATCGAGCGAGAGGTAGCGCAGTACATGGCGGAATATGAGGTGCGTCTTACTACAGATATACGACGATCTATATATTTATTGTGTGCAGAACTCCGGTCAAACCGACTCTATCGTACGATTGATCTTCCGCCTTGTTTCGTGGTATGTACAGTGGAAACCTATAGCAGAGTAAGGCCAAACGTATCATGGGATTAGCTGGAATGCAAACTGACGCAGGCTTTGATAGATTGGGATTGACCATCCACGCTGCCTATACTCTCGTGTTTCGAACTCACATATTCTCCATATTTCCTCCCTCCTTCTCACGGGGGTTCAAGGAGCTCATAGCCTCGACGTTTTCCTTGGTCAGCGCGTCCTCACCGCCACCGTGGTTAATACCTGCAGATCTCCCGCCCATAGATCCGCCACCACGTCCGGATTATCAACTCTGGATCGCTTGCGAAACGCTAGGTCTTTTGGAACGGTACGAGTCGCTGATCTCCAGCGTATGTTACGAGTATATCGAAGCGCACGTCCTTGAGACGTGCGCCAAGAAATGGGATGAGCCTATGCTGCCAAAGCTAAGGGAGTGGATGACCGAGAAGATCGTTCCGTGGATGATCATGCCTTACGCCAGAGGCGCAAGAAGCGGTCAGTGCAGTTCTGACGTGTTGATGTTTTTGTATGTAGAGCTCATGATTCTATAGCTGAAGAAGCGCGTGCGATGCTACAAGGGGTCGGTTCAAGATTTGACTACCATGTCTGCAAAACGCTCTGCGACCTTCGGTGAGACCGCCGTAGTCATTGACGAAATTGCTGCTAACCTCTACCCACAGCATTCAGGAAATCTTCGACATCATCATCGATTTTCCTGATTCACAGAGTGCGCTACTGGATTTGAAGGTCGCTTCCTCACGGCCTGGGTTTGATAATTACGAAATGATGGTTAACCGTGTTCGTGGTCGTATTCAGGAATGTCTGCAGCGCGTAGACCAGCGTAGCCAGCTAGTCATCAATCTTCGCAAAGCGTACGCTTCACTTATTCATACTCCTCAACAGTCTGATGATGATACCGGTCAACCAGGAACAAGAAGCGGCTCCTCCATCCGGGAGCAGACACCAAAGATATACTGACGCAATACGTCTCCATCATTCGATGTCTACGGATCATCGATCCACCAGGCGTCTTGCTATACAAGGTGGCTGACCCTATACGAAAGTACCTCAGGTAAGCTTTCCTTCCGGTATTTTGGTCTTCCTCGATCTGAGGCTCGTATCCCTGTAGAGAGCGATCGGACACCATTCGATGTATCGTTGCAAGTCTCGTCGGCGACGGCGAAAGCGGCGATTCGCTGGTCGACGAGAATGAGCCTATCCAGCCTCTGCAGCAGATGCAGGCGGACGACTTCTCTGACCCGAACTGGGAGCCTGAACCCATTGATGCCGGTCCAGGTACTTTTTGTCACCAGAATTTCTGCTTGCATGCCTAATCCCTTTCTCAGATTTCAGGACAAACAAGCCGAGCGACGTGATCAGTACACTCGTCAGTATATACGACTCCAAAGACCTTTTCGTCAAGGAGTTGCAGGTACTCCTCACGCAGAGATTGTTAGCGGTAAAGGACGGCAACTACGAACGAGAGGTACGTGCGTTGTCGTTCGTGTGTACGGGATGTGCAACTGAAGAATACATCGTAGCGGAGGAATATCGAGATCCTGAAGGTCCGCTTCGGAGAGGCCGCCCTGCAGGTTTGCGAAGTCATGTTGCGCGACATGACAGACTCTCGCCGTATCGACCAGCACGTCCAGGCGCAGAAAGCTGTGAGTGTCCATCTCGTGCTTCTCCATTTCATCAGTACTAAATCTGTTCCACAGGTACCTCTGCACCCAACCATCATTTCACGGCACTTCTGGCCACCCCTCCAAACCAACAGCTTCACGATGCCCGGACAATTCAGAGAGTAAGTTTCCTCGTCACTCAAGGAGGGGAGTGCGACTGATCAATCAATCATCAGTATCCAAGATTCGTATGCGAAGGAATTTCATCTCTTCAAGCCGGACAAACATCTGCACTGGCTCTCGCATCTCGGGACGATCAAGCTCGATATCGAGCTTCAAGACCGCACAGTCAGCGCGGAGGTCCCCCCTCTCGAAGCGTCGATCGTCGAGTTCTTCTCTCAGAAGGGTGCGTTCCGGTTTCGTGACCCCACCTTCACGCGTTTAACAATGTCATGATATAGACATCTGGACGGTGGACGAGCTTGTTGCCGAGCTGAAGTCTGTCGAGAAGACCGCCATCGTCAAGGCGCTCACTACTTGGCTCGACCTCGGCGTGCTCAAGGAGGAAGACGAGGACCGGTACAAGCTACTCGAGATCGCAGAAGCGCTACCTTCTGGCCAGAAGGCCGCAACTCGTGCAGGTAGGCCCTTCAGTTCAGGTGTATGATGTGTGTACCATGTCTAACCGTACGTACCTGCAGCCGCGGACGAGGAAGCGCCAGCATTGGCTGTTCAGCAACAACAGGCAGAGCAGATGAAGGTCTTCTGGAAGGTATGGCGTCCTCTTGTTTTCCAACGCCCAACGGCGCAATGCTAATCAACCTCTCTTCGTATCACTCTAGTTCATCGAGGGCATGCTCACGAATCTGGGCGCACTACCGCTCGCGCGCATACAGACTATGCTCAAGTTCGCGCCTGGTTATGATCAGACCATTGAGCAGCTCGCCGAGTTCATGGAGGCCGCGCGGCGGGAAGGGCTGGTGATGGTGAAGGATGGGATGTGGAAGCTCTGTCGATAACCTGCAGTACTGCGGGCGCGCATAAACTGTACTTATATTGTGTTTTTGAGGAGGTGAGACGTTGCCCTGTATCTAGCGTTCTTCAACGGCCAACGAAGTGGCGATGTCCGACGCTGTATGAACAAATATGTCGTCAAGCCTTGGTCAAGCTGGAGTTTTGCGCAAAAACGTATCGATGGACTCCGTGTATATGCCTCCTGGCTGGATTGAACAACCGACCTCACCATAGCACGTAAGGCCGTACGAGTGGCGCGCTCTACCACTGAGCTAAGAAGGCATCAGTACAGAATAGCGTACGTATATACCGACTGGCCAAAGATCGAGACTTCAGTTCTACCAATACGAACTTGAAATACACACCACGATGAGTTCCTTCCCAAGAATCCTACCACACGATTCGGGATTCTTAGTCCAGTCAAAGTACAGCAGCTTCACCAGCGTCGACGTCTTCATACCGCTTGAACGTGTCCATGTACGTCGCCCAGCGACCCCCGTCCCAAGTCTTGAAGTCCGTCCACTCCTTGCTATCCTCGCCCAACACAATGCGGATCCACACCGCGAAGCTGGCGATGGTAACATCCGCATACCCGATCTTGTCTCCAAGAATGAACGGCTTATCCACCCCGTCCGCCTGGAGCCACTGCGCATACGTGCCAAACGCCTTCTTCACCTCCGCCCAGTACTTCTCGCGCTTCGGGCCCGGGGGCGCGAGCTCCTGGAGCGGCCCGCCAAAGAACACCTCGCGCGTCGCGCGGAAGTACGCCTCGCTGCGCGGCGGGAGGTGGTCCGCCGTCGCGGGGATGGTGATCGGCATGAGGTCCTTCGTGAGCACGGCCCGGAACGCCTGGGTGAACGCGGCGTGCAGCGCGGCGGTCCCCTCGGGGATGAGGCGCGGGGTGTCGGGGTACGTCTTGTCGAGGTAGCGGGCGATGAGAGCGGACTCGGCGAGCGCGGTCTTCGTGTTTGGGTCGTAGATCGCGGGGAGGGTGTAGTGTGGGGTGCCGTTCGCGTTGGTCTCAGTGGGGAGCGCGCCGATCTTGCGCATGACGCTTTCGATGTCGGGGTACTCGACCCATACGGTCTTGTAAGGGATACCCTTGATGTTCAGGGCATATCTACGGAGTACGGTTGAGGTGTGCATGGCATTGACACGGACGTGCGCTATGTTGCACATACCTGGTCTTCCAAGTGTTCGGGGACCACGCTTTCACCGCGGTTCCCTGGCTAGGAATATCATAGAAGATGATAGGCTCCGGCATTTCGAGGTGTGTCGTGGAGGTTATAGGGAATATGACGACTCAGGGATGCAGTGGGCTGGAAGAATCTACCCCGGGTCGCACCGTACCCATGGTTGGAGCTCTATATACATGACAGCGTGAGTCACAGGAACTTCGTGCTGTCCCACCATCGATTCGAAGGTCGGCCTGCGCATGACAAAGCTGCAATATCGTGGCGAGCTTAAACTTAAATGTGTCCGCATGGGCACGACAGACTTACCAAGCAGCCAATTTCTCCTCTCACAGCGACATCCGCGGCCCAGGTGTTCCCCAGAGCTTCCATAGCGAATGTACGCCGCCTTAAGCTCTGTCCCGGGCCTGATAACGCGCCTCAGTACGCCAAGCCCGAGCTAGTATCCATGAATCAGCGCAAGCCTGGCCGAGGTGCGTGTCCGATGGTCATTGAATAGATATTCGGTGCGAATTCGAAATGTGGTCGAGGATAGAGGTTGCATGCTCTGTAGACGCCCGTGGTGCTTAATTTACATTGGCTTGGCGCTAGCTGCATGCCGTCACCGATGCCTCCACGGCGCTGTTAGCATGCCGGGGAAGGTCGTACCTTTGCAGAGACCACGACATCCCTCGGCCTCCTAATCTCAGCAGCTCTAGACTGCACGGCTGGCAACAGCTGAAGACTCTCTTATTTGCTTTCTGCTTGGACGTATCTTAGTGCGACGACTTTAATCACTACTACCAGTCTATGTCAACGCCGAAGGGCAGCCCGACGCCATGGTCCTACCTATTCATACGGTAAAGACGCCGTACATGCGGTAGGTATCCCGGAGCTGAAGCAAGCACTATCTAGTCTTCTGTTTAAGTTTGTCCTCAAGATCTTCTATGGCACCATTGTCGTGGAGAACGCCGACCTGATTCCCCCGAGGGGCACGCCATGGTGAGTGGCCTCGTTTTCGGCGCGTGTATGCCGCGTCCCCACACACTCCGTGCCGCAGCATAGTGTGCGCAAACCACAGTAACTCCCTTACCGATGCTCTGTGAGTACTCCTTGTGAGCAGATTTGTCTACTGGCAAAGTCTGACTATGGTGGCGAGCTCAGCCTCTTGGTCACGTCCATACCCTCGAAGGTATGACAGCCCGCTCGGGTCGAGCTCCACATACCCTAATAGCTTGCTTGAGAATAGAAGCGCAATCTACTCAGGCTGACGGCGAAGGCGACCCAGTTCGGAAGGAAGAACTTCACGAGCTGGCTTATTGAGTCCGCGGGCACAGTACCGCTCATGCGGCGCAAGGATGCCCCCGACGGCACAGTCGACAACAGCCATGCCATGAAATACCTCGTAGAGGTAATGACTTCATGCATGCCTCCTGGGACCACCGTTGACCAATGGCACAGGCTCTGGAAATTGGGGATGCTGTGTGTTTATTCCCAGAGGGCATGAGCCGGTACCATCCCACTATTGCTCCCCTCAAAACTGGAGGTCAGCAGATATTTTACCTATCGGTATATCGAGAATTGCTCACCCGTCGGTACGTAGTATCGCGCTTGGTGTCGGACGTGCTCTCGCGGAACCGCCACAATCCAGATTTCGAAATTGATGTTCTTACTTGTTCCATCACTTACATGTATGTGGCATCCAGCTGAGATATTTCGTATACATCTTACGCGCGTTCGCAGGCATCGGCAAAGCTTCCGCTCGGACGTGCTAGTGACCTTCCACCCACCAACGAAGTTCACACCGAAGGTCGGTGCACATGCTACAGATTTACCACAGTCCCTCGTCTAACTAACACTTGACACAGGACCATCCAGAGCTCCTGGCACCCGTGAACTATGACGAGATTCGGCACCTCACTGCGAAGATGCACCAACAAATCAGCTCGGGCACTCTTGATGCGCCCTCCTGGAGACTGATCCGAATCGCCAAACTCGCCGCGCGCATGTATGCGCCGCTGGGCACGACGATGAGTCTGGGTGACTACGTCCGTGTCGTCAGGACGTTCCTCGAAGCGTTCAAGGCGGCCGAACAGCCAAAGGCGGACCCGACCAGCGACGGTGAATTCCCGTCCGAACAGGTCACGCAAGAGGACAGAAAGATTCTTCAGCTTGGCAATGACCTCAAGGTATGCTGCCAGCTCTGCTAAGGAGGACCGTCGTCTGACACCCAAACTGTAGGAGTATCAAGACCAGCTTTCTCGGTGGGGTATCAAGGATGACCGAATCCGCCGCCCACTCCCCCGCCCCGTCATCCTATACCGGATATTCGTCCGACTAATCTGGTCACTGTTCCTCATCGCGCTCTCCATCCCCGGCCTCATCCTCTGGCTCCCGGTCTACATCACGACCTTCATCGCCGTGCACCAGTACAAGCGCACCGGGCCCGTCTGGGACACCTACGACGAGATCGCGCAGTACAAGCTCACGTACGGCCTCGTCTCCTACGTCTGCGTGTACCTCGTCGCGCTGCTCGCCACGCTCCCCGTCGCGCTCCTCACCGCCGTGCTCGTCCCCGCGGGCATGTGGATGAGCCTGCGCTGGACGGAGGACGCGGTGGCCGCATTCCGCGCGTTCATGGCGCTCTCGCGGCTGCTGCGCGTCGGGAAGCCCGCGCTCGAGGGCATGCGCGAGCGCCGTGCGGATCTGCACGCGCGCGTCATGGCGCTCGCGGTGGGCACGCTGGGGTTGCCGGAGCAGCCTGAGACGTACTTTGCGGAGTCGGGCGGGGTGGAGAAGGGCCGTGTGCGAGGGCGGTGGGCGAGCAAGGCGAAGTACTTCTCGGTGCGGAGGCGGAGAAAGCGGGACTGGAACGAGACTTTGAGGCTATACGATCAGGTCGACTACCCTGGGGACGAGTATTAACCGTATGTGGGCATCCAGTGGGGCTGAGAACGTGCTCGGACTGAACTATCTCACTGACTGGTGATATATCGATGCTGTATATGTATTGATAGGACTACTGCTTGCATGCTTGCATGCGCATTTGCTGTCGTATATCTATAGAAAACATCTGCACACTCGGGATGACATGGACTTGGAGGCCCGGGTATCTGTGTGTGAGAAGGCGCCATGAACCGGAGTTGCGGAGAGAGCGCCACAACGGGCGCTTTGCCAAGGCCCCGTCGCCATGAGGCTCCCGGTCGTCCTCCTTGGTGCTGCTAATCCATGTGCGTAAGCTTTCTCTCGCCTCTCAGCGACCCGCCATTGACCCCGTGCATTCTCTTCTGTGCCCCAGTGTTCGGAAAAGCCTATATTGCTCCTGGCGACGCGCGCCAAGATCAGTGAGAAAGTGGATCTCGGATATACGTCTGAGAAGCTCAAGGCCCGAATCTGCCTGATATGGACGGGAGTATGGGACCATTTCGACGTCCGTATGAACGTGCGGCCCAGCGTGGGCCCAGTCATGTGGCGAACGTGTAGTGTCCAGCTGTCGCCGCTGTGAATGGGGCGGCCAGCTGCACCAGCTGTGGGTGTCCGGTGTGGTCCAGCCGAGAGCGCCGCCCGCCGTAACCGACATTCTCTCGCGATGTGTCTGTCTCCCGTCGGATGACGTCCTTGGTTGCTGCCGTGCGCAGGCCTTCCAATTCCAAGTTGAATCTGTCCCGCGCCCCGTCACTCGCCCACGTCACATTGCCGCGCTCTATATCCAGGCCCTATATAACCCCAGCTGGGCCCTCGCAGCCGCTTCTGCTTCCCCTCTGCCCTCTTCACCATGTACCCCCAGTCGTCCCTCGTTCCCCCAGTCTCCTCGGCTGGGCCGCAGGGAAAGAGCGCGCCCTCGGAGGACGGCGATGAGCGCAAGTCGCGTACTCTCATCCTCTGCTTCGACGGTACGGCGAGCCAGTACGACGGAGATGTGCGTATGACGTCAATAACTGTTTACTTTCAGCTAACAGTCTCTTGTAGAATACGAACGTCGTCAAGCTGTACTCCCTCTTGCAAAAGGACGACGACAATGACCAGCAGCTGTGCTACTATCAGGTGAGCCAAGGCTTTCCACGCCGAGCACAACCCCGCGGCCTCTTTCCCGGGCCACCGCTACTTTGGCCGAAATGAAGCTGCGGCAATCCGACGTCATCAGCGACGGCCCGATCTGTTCATCGTCGCTGATAGTGCGCTGACCCGAATTTCCTAGCCCGGCGTAGGAACCTACTTCAATCCCGGAATGGTCTCTCCACTCTTCCAATGGGGCGCCAAGATCCTCGACGAGGCCTTCGCATGGCAAGTCCACCAACGTGTCTGTATCCTGTTTACTGCGCTAAACGGTTTGAGTTTAGGTATCTCGACGCGCACGTTCGTGGCGGATATCAGTTTCTTATGCAGAACTACGCCGCCGGCGACCGGATATGCCTCTTTGGTAGGACGCCCGTATCCTAGTGCCGGCGTGGTGGTTGACGTGAACTGCGCATACAGGCTTCTCGAGAGGCGCATACACCGCCAGGGCTCTTGCAGGGATGCTTCATAAGGTGCCCATGGCTGCCTTTGCAACCGGTATCCACTAATGCATCCATGATGAATCAGATTGGATTGCTTCCGAGAGACAATATGGAGCAAATTCCCTTTGCGTACAAATTGTACACGAAGACGGACAAGGACAGCCTTGCTCTAGCCGCTGGATTCAAGCAGACCTTTTGTCGGACGGTCGAGATCGAATTCGTGGGCGTTTGGTAGGTTGCGCAGCGCTCCCTGCTGAGATTAGAACAGGTCTGACAAAGGGGTTATTCAGGGACACTGTTGCCAGCGTCGGAGTGCTGATGTCCCGCACCTTACCGTTCACCACAGCAAACGCTACCATCAAGAAGTTCAGGCATGCGCTCGCCCTCGACGAGGTATTGTCAAGTTCAGCGTGATGCACGTTCCTCAACTGACCTAAACCACAGCATCGAGTAAAGTTCTTGCCCAACTTCTATCACCGCGACACCACGGCCCAGAAGGCAACTGTGTCTTCCAAGCAGCCGGGCTCTGCTGCGCCCGAAGGGTCGAGTGCTAAGTCGCCTTCCCACGGGCTCTTCGGAAAGTCGCGTAGATCTGCCGCGCAAGTACAGAAGAACAAGATGCAGCAGAACAAAAATAGCACTAAGCTTCGCGAAGGACAGTCTCCCACAGACTCCACCAGCTCGGATGTGGTGGCGGAAGCACTTGGCGACGGCATCCCAGGGGGCACGGATGTTTTGGAGGTCTGGTTCTCTGGATGCCACACTGGTGCGTCTTCTTCTTGCTCCAACGTATGCGCAGCCAAATTGAACATGTGCGTGTGTAGACGTTGGTGGTGGCTCGGTAGCCGACGATGTCACGGTCAGCCTTTCTGACATCACACTCCGCTGGATGGTGCGCGAGGTTGTGCAGGCGCAGTGCGGTATCGCCTTTGACGAGGCTGCACTCGTCCGCGCTAACATTCCAGAGTCCATTTTCCGCGGCGTAGGATTCCCCCTCCCGTCGCAAACCATCATCTCGCACACCCCGCGGCGCCACAAACCCACCGTGCCAGAAGAGGAGGGCACGTCTGCGTCCTCTGCCGAGGACAGCGACTTGTCCGACCCGCCGTTGAAGATTCAAGCTCCTTCTGCTCCATCCGACCAGACAGGGAGCGATTCGCTAGATGCGAAGGCAGACGCGATTCAGCCGACGCATGACGCGTTCAAATCCTCGCCGGCTTGGTGGCTTCTCGAAATTGTCCCGATCTCGTACCCGTGGCAGCAGGCATCGGGCAAGTGGAAGAACATCTGGTGGTGCGTGCAGGATCGATTGCCTCCTGCTCTCCAATATGACACTACTCAGGGAAGAGGCACGAGTCGGAATCCGCTTACTGAAAACACTTTGTTTAGGTTCCATCTCGGCAGGGGACGACAGGTTCCAGTTGATGCGCCACTCAAGATACACGAGACGGTGCGGGAACGCATGCAGGATCCCAGTCTCAAGTATACCCCGCGCGCGAAGTGGACCGCCGGCACGGAGACGTGGGTCTCTTGAAGCACACCTCGGTTGATACCTTTTGCATTACATTTATCATACGCGATTCTCGTTTCTACGCATACCCGTTACCATACCACGCACAGCTCCAACTTCCACATCCACGGCCCCGATACCACGCTGTGCTCGGCTCCATTCATTGCCTTCACTCGTCCGTCGATGGGCGTTTCGGACATATCTATCCACCCATACTCTACGACACCCAGTTTACGAAACATCTACGACCGTACACGACCAATTGTATCCTATTCGTTATGCAATATTCTTCATCCTCGCATTGTCTTGCAATACCATCGATGTTCCAACCGCTGTTGGTCGATGATACAGCGCTGGTAGATACTCATCCTGGTGCAAGGAAGGTACGGTCCCCCTCCACTCTCAATCACGGCATCCTAACATACTGCCCACCATTCCCTTACGCCGATAAGTGGAACAACAACAGACTCTATATGATTAGGCTCAATATGTACTAATGAATGCGACGGTCTACATATGTAGCCTTGCGCCGATGCCCAGGGAAAACGCTTTCACGGCCGAGGTGCGAACGCGTCCGCAAGGAACTGCTCAATCTGCTTCTTGTGCTGCGCCTAATATCCACGTCCCCGTCAGTCTCCACACTTTGTTAGAATTCAGGAAGGGGTAACGCACCTTGCTGCCCGTCGCGACGGAGCTAGTAGGCTCGCGGCCGGCATAGAGCGGGTACTTGCGCTTATGGTGCGCCGTCTCCTTCGCCGCGGTGTGGATGCGCGGGCCGACGTACGACCACGCGCCGTTGTTCAGCGGCTCCTCCTGCAGAGAAAAGTTGAGTAATTGTCCATTGGTGACTGGAGCATGGAAACGTACCTGGCACCACAGAAGGTCTGCGTTAGGGTACTTGTCGAGGTGGGGCGTCAACTGTGAGGAACCGTATTGTCAGCGGCATGCTCGAGTGTTGAGGTAGAAGACACGTACGAGGTCGTAAGGGAAGGGCGAGA